>NC_136897.1:26918634-27208634 GCF_949152265.1 Phoxinus phoxinus
TAGGAGATAAACATTTCCGTATTTCTATGTTAATTGCAAACATACGTTCAGTCGCTTCATATTGAAGTTTTGATTGTTTTATTCTTAATAAGATTCTCTTTGCTATTATTAGCATGGCATTTACCTTGAGTACGTCTAAAGGCTTTCTTTCCCCAGTTCTAATGTTGTTTGGCTTGCAAACAGTGACATTGCTCAGAATCTGAGCTCGTTGTAAAGTCCTGATGGATGTTCGTTTGATACAGCCTTGTGTGAAGGCTACAGAAAAACAATATTTGTTCTTGTGATGGCACTCCGGTGCATTGAAACATTGTAGACACTGTGTGTCTAACATTGCATTTAATAAAAGCAGTTAATTACTAAAAATCCTTTGAATTCATTCATGTGTCATTATATTGTCCTACATAAGTTCCCACATAAACATTCACCATATTATGCTAAAAACAGGGTACAGTTCTGTTCAGCACTGAGCAAATTGTAATAGAAATATTTGAATGCATTAGATATATTTATAGTATTGCACACAGATAAATAATCATGTAGAATGATAATTAGTCTCACATCTGAAGTTTTTATCACTTCAATATCTGTAGGTAAGTTTGCAAATACCTGAACATGTTTAAGCAAATCATTGCATATCATTATTTAGGGTTAGTTAACTAAAACCATAAAGACATATTTGTTACTTGAAATAAGGAATAATGTTAACTAAAATAAAAATATAAACTTTTTTATATATATATATATATATATATATATATATATATATATAAACTTATTAACATTTGATTTTAGCTAATCCATTTCTCATTTTCATTTAAGTTTAACTTTTTATACTAAAATAAATTTTTTTTTTAAACGTTTAAAAAACATGACGAAAATAAAAAATACTTAAACTTTAACTACTATTAAAGTGAAAACTGAAAATTCGAAATATATATTTTTTTAAATGCATTTGCATAGTTGCATTGAGGTATGATAAGATTAAATATTAAAGAATTGAGTACAAATTGGTTTCATATTCGGTAACAATATTTTGAGTTGCAACCTCAGAAACACATGTTGAGTTTGAAAGAGTGAAACTTTTTTAATTATGCAAGACTGATGCATTTCTTTATTCAACATATTGCTTTAATGTAACATTTTTGTGTCATTAAAATACTCTAGGGTAGCCCACCGCAGGTTTCTTTCCTCCTAACATGATTTTATCTCCTATAAACACTATATGCTGGAGTTCGGACTGATGACACACAGACGTGCTCCATTTACAATCCTTTGTCCTCATGGGTCTGAAGCGTCTGATGCTTTCCCACACTCATGGGCCAATCACAAGGCTGTCTGCAACACTTGATAACATCAGCAGCTTGGACCTGAAGAGGACAAGAGGAGGAGGAGGAGGGCGATCCTGAAAGGGGATCTATGTGTGTGTGTGTTCACTAGAGGTGTGCCGTCTCCTGATTACACAGCCTGACACCCTCAGAAACCAAAGGATTCCCGCTCCTGTAAACTCAACGGAGGCACATGGCCATCCTGACGTCTACTGTATTTGCCCCACAGGCCCATAAAATGCGTCTCACCTTCAGTGTATGCGGTGAGGAAAGTGTGTCAGCACTTTAAATACTTTTAGCCGCATCCTCAAATCTCAGCAATTCTGTTCTGAAATTCGCTTTATTTAAATAAAGTATAAAATTGCATGTAATTACACCAAAGTATAATTGCATGTCAGTGTAAAAATTATCAAATGACATACAAGTAAATCACGTCAACAGTTCATAGTATTTGATAGAATTTATTTGTATAACATTTTATTTTTAAAAAAATGAACTATTGCATTTAATTTATACACCTAAAAGATTTTATTTAAATACTTTAGCTGGAATATTAAATGCATAGTTATAACCTGTCATGGTATAAAATCATTTTTTTAATGTTATATATTGTAATATTTTCATGTTTGTCTTCTTTTAAGTATGTTAATTGTTCCGAAGCCATATTTCCACCTTGTAGAAAATAAAGTTTCTGAAGTATAAAGAACTTTAAATCTTGCATGACCTGTAACAATGCAACCCTTCAAGGTTGCAACAAGTAGATTCAAACAACAAGTGAATGGCTTGTTTCCCAGGGGGCTCAGATTTGAATTAGGGGCAATAGAAGGGAAGGGTCAGGATTCACACCACCATACCTAATGGATGATTTAGTACGGCACACTTCCTTAATGTCGGATCTGAAACGGGAGCCAGAGTCGCGGGTGTGGGAAATCCTGGGAGAAGCCGGCCCCACACATGATGGGAGACGCCCCCACCCCACACACACACACACACACACACACACACACACACACACACCAGCTGTCTGATGAAACCAGAGCTGACAGCACACAGTGCCTATTATCAAGGGTTTCAAACACCAACATTAAGCCCCTGCGTTCTTTCTCACACACTGAACTCTATAATCATGCTCCTGATACACACTCAACTAATACACGGCACTGATTACATTTTTTTTTTTATGCGGTAACACTTTATTTTACAGTGTCCTTGTTGCATATGTTACATGTACTTACCATAGTAATAGCAGTAAATTATGCATAATTACATGCAAATAAACCTCAATCAATCTTAACCCTATCCCTATAGTAAGTACATATAGTTGCTTAATAATTCTCAATACTTAAATATATAATTACACTGTAACAATGACACCTTAAAATAAAGTGTAACCAAAAATGCTTAAAGGGACAGATTTTAAAGTTGACATTATTGGGTATTTAATATGATCATCAAATATAGATATTTCTAAAGTTATACGTCACTGATGGTGAACGTGATTTCACCAAGTGCAACATGAACATTTCAATCACCCAATCAGATTTGAGAGACAAGTTTACAGTTTATGTCAAGTTTAGGCTTACAAACAGGATTAGGTGCTTCTACATCAGTGTTATTCATCTAATTCCCTCTGATTTTAGGGGTAACTTATGGGTAGGGTTAAGTTTAGGGGTATAGGAAACTGAAACATATTCCTGACGCATAGTTTTACACTCGTTTAATAGTCAAAATAAGGGATTGTTATTGTAAGGGTCATTATTGGAAAATATACCCAGATAGATTGATCCACACTTCGACTCTGAAAGAGTTTGTCATTCAGGTAAAAGTGTAAATGGACTCCCATTAGATGAAAATGAGACCACTTGACAACCAACGCGAGTGATTTGTTAAAAAAAACATTGTTTAAATGTCAAAAGTCTATTAATCAGACATGCAGCATAAAGCATTTGTTTTGATGAATCAATTAGAGGAAAGCAGGATTGTTTATATTCAAATAATGTTTATTTTATGTGACCGTATGTTTGCACAATTAACATATGTCACCATATATTAGAAATAAGTGAAAAATCGCATCCTTCATAAGAAGAAACAATAACATTCGCATTCACAAGCAGTGATAAAACATATCAAACATTGCAAATAATTACTTTGTCATCGACTCCACAGGAGTCAAACCTCGACTCTTCATCGTGAAGATTATTCATACTTAAATATTACCGTCCATCCATGAGGAAAACTATAGAGGCATGTTACAATAAACCTCCGATCATAATACAATCATCTGTAGAAAGATCAGACTTTCACATTGTGAAACCCATTTCCTTCCACAAACTTCACAGCGTGAAGTGCCATAAAAAGACATTCTTTCAAAAGAAATGAACATAGAAATACGGAAATGTTTATCTCCTACAACATAAGAGACGGTAAAACCACCATCTAGTTTTCATGTGAAAGTCTTTGGTCTTGGAGGATCTACCAGGGTCTCCAGAGCGGTCTGTGGGCACATGGCTCCTGCTTCACTTTGGTGGGCTGATGGGAAGCTGGAGACGAGTGAATGAGGTCTTTAGCTGATCTCTGGGCTTCTTGGCAGTGGTTCAGATGTTGACGTACAGCGTCCGCCTTGGAGTTGACCGATAGGAAGCTCATGGTCTCGCTCCAACACTGGGAATAGCCGTCAAAGTGGGCTTTCTGTGGAGCTGAAGTCTTGTTCTGCAGCTGCTGCTTCAGGAAGACCACCGTCATCTCCAGGATATCGGCTTTCTCCAGTTTGGTGTTGGGGTCCTGCTGCTGGAACTGCTTCTCCAGCATGGATTTGAGCTGCTCGATGCAGCTGTTGATGCGATCCCTGCGCATCTTTTCCACTGCAGGCTTTCTTAACTGTTGAGGAAAGAGACATTTGCTTAGTTCTTTGCTTCATGTGATCAAAATCCATAGCAGAATAAAAGAAAAACAACCGATTTTTGAACTGAGTCGTCAAAAATACTTACTTTATGTTTCTCCTTGTTGGAAAGTTTGGAGTAGTCAGTCGTGTAAGTTGGAGCCATTCTTTCAGGATGGAGAGATGTTTCTCTGAGGAGAGCAAGTTGGTTGTGTTGGGAATGAGGGTCGGTCTCCTCTATTTATAGGAGCTCATTAGCATTACAAAGCCATGAGTCCCAGTCAGGATTAGCTTTCCCACACTCTGAGGCCAGTGGGTTAGGCGTCCTCAACAAATCAAATCAAACATTGGCTGTACAAATCCCACAGGACTTACAATTTACCTTATCTGGTTTCAATTAATCAATAGGTCAATCACTACTTCAATAATTAAATTGAGAGTTTCATGCTCTAAATATGTTATTAAACAGCATCTTTAATTTTTTTAATCTAAACTTGATGCAAACATTATTTTAACTAACAAAATCCAGAGCTGGGAATATATAGCCTACTTTTACTTTAAAATTTTAATATATAATCGTAACATTTTATTTTTACTGAAACTAAGATGTTGCAAAAAAAATATATAGTAATATTCTGATATTATCTCAAGAATTATTCTTACATTATCCCCCAAGTTACTGTACATTAGCCTATTCGTTAATAATAATAATAATAATATCTAATGTGTTTTTTTTTATCCGAATATTTCTGATTTCTATAGGCTATCACTGAAGTCAAATTAAAGCAGGGCCTTTTTCACAAAACTTTTTCACCTCCGATCAACTGAAAGGGAAACGTTTAATTTAACTCGCGCACGTGCAGATTACATTAGTTAAAATCACATCCAAATCAGCATTTCTTTGGAGACGCTCTGTAACGTACATCAATGCAATAAACTCTGGGACCTGAGGCTGGGAAAGTCCGCTTTCATTGGAGCAATAACACCTCCGCACTGATCAAAGACTCCGTCTGAAGCGTGTCTGTCTGAATCACACCGAGCTGTTGGTCTTGTCAACACTACTGGACTTCTGAGCAAGTGTCAGGCACACTTTTAGTGGCCCGTGACAGTGTTTTCCCACAGCGGGAGAGGAAGGAAACTCGCGTGCTATAAAACCACCGTCTTGGATTTTAAAGCTCGCGGCTCCTGCTTCTCTCTGATTGGCTGGCAGTGTGGGAAAGCACGCGAAGCGCGTAGAATAACCTTAACCTCAGCAGGTAAAATAAATCATGGTATAAATACAGCAAACTGCTGCACTTCGTGGGTAGGATATAGCCTATATATGACAAGGAGATGATTTTACACAATTTGCTTTTTAAATCTTTGTATAATGACACCAGTCAGTCAAAATCAAGGTCGTGTGAAGCTGTGAGCAGGTCACGAGAACCACAAAGTAATCACATGCCAAATCTCTATCTATAAACTTACCGTTTTTCCACTTACGTTTATGCAGTTTCGAAAGATCCTTGTTGAAAAGATGCGGTGAGACATAATCAACCGCAGAATCGTAGGCCATAATCTGAGAAAGTTATTTCACGAAAATACACTGATGTCCTAGCGGCAGTTTGTTTGACTCGACAAAGCCGATATTCTGGAGATGACTTTTGTTTTTTTGTTTTAAACAACGCGCCAATTACAACTACGCTCGCGGAATCTCGTCACGTGTCACTCCAATCAGACCTGAAGCCCGATGACAGAGAAGCGATCAAAATATTCTAAGTGCTGCAAAGGACCAATCAGATGCAATTAATGGCCTTCAAGCAGAGTGGATTGCTACAGCCCAGCAAGCATTTTTGCGTTTAATATACGTCTAATAGTCGTCTATAGCTAAACCGTGACTACAGATTGACCATGAGATGACATGAAATTACACTTACATAGTAGATATTATTGACATTGGTAACATGATGGGATATCAACCATCATGCGCTGCCTGGCCAAAAATCAGTTTTGACTATGGGCTACACATAGCAACATGTCAAAGAAATGAAACCAATCACATTGTAATCACTGTTGACTTTGCTAACATGATGGAATATAATTTATCTCACAAGTTATTCTGGCAAAAACGACATGTACCCAATTCAAGGTTATTTTGTCTAGAAGTGTGTTAGCCAGACTATCAGGTAGTTAACAGAGATTGTGAAATGACGGCTATTTGAACGACCATGGAAAAACAATTAATTTAGATGTTGACTGCTTTAACAAAACATTTGTTTATACGCATAGGCAATTTACTTCTTTTTAAGATTTGCTGCTTTTTAAAGCAACATGTGCATGCTATTTTGGATTTAATCTAGTTTGAGAATTATCTACAATGTTCGACAAGCATAAAGACATGAAAAAATATCAATCGATCAATGCCTTTTGTAAAGGCGTGTTTTTTATTTATTTAATCAACTTGTTTTATCATGTTGTAACCGATATCACTTATTAAACATTCCTTGCATTTAAAATGTTGTGCTCATAAGTTTCAAACACAGTGAAAAGCAAAAAGTGATTGAAGAGCAATTTAATTTATTACATCTCAAATGAGAAAGCAGATGTTTTGCATATATAGGCCTACATGTCAAATACACATATTGATACAATACAAGTGAGTCGTTGAAAACTTCATAAAGTTTTCATCACAATACAAGCCTTTATGAAAGGAATGGGTTCATTAAACAAACTTGTTCCAAAAAGGAACTGTTCACAACATAAATTGACAAGATTTGTCCAAACTTTCTAAAAAAAAAGAGAAATATATACTCAAATAACTCATTATGAGGTTAATTAAGCTTCAATGTGAAGCACAAATTACTTAAAATAAGTAATAGAACTCATAGATGGGAAATATAATTATTTCTATAAACAGAAATGTTTTTAAATTGATTCATGTTAAAATCACACGAAGTTGGAAGCATTCAAACAGCTGAATAAATAGCTTGCACATTATGCATCCAAGGACATTACATCTAATGTAAAGTAAAGTGAAGCAAAGTCTTCACTGTATCATAACGTACTTTATAATACAATTTTTTCAAAAAGAAATTGTATAAACACTTTCTCAAAAAGAGAAGATAGAAGAGTCTATAGTGTAGATGTTCAGTGTGAGCTGCTGGCCGCTGTGAGATCTAGCACGGCCTCCAGGTGGCGCTCTTGTTGGCCTTCATCTCTTTGCTGAAGGTGTTCTGGTCTGAGCAGCCGAGGCACGACACTTTCCCTCCTGTTCTGATCACATGATGTCTGCAGCTTCTGGAAGAGCTTCTTCTCTGGCTCTGTGTCTTCATCTCATCTCTGGATCTCACACACACTCCTGGAGAAGCCTTGATTGACAGCATGTGAACTGGAACTGTGAGCGTCATCTCCAGGATTTCTGCTTTCTCCAGCTGGGAATCAGGAGCTCTGGAGCCAGAAGACACTTGAGCTGCTGATGAGAGCATCTCTGCCCCGCATCTTCTCCACTATTGGCTTTCTCAGCTGCAGATGGAGACAGAAAAGCATCAGGAACGTGTCTTGGAATAAGCAGTGATGGAGAAGAGTCGTGAACGCTGCGGATGTGATGTTGCTGTGAGGAGGATCATGTGATGTACCTTGTTGTTGAGAGGGAGATGCTCCTTTGAGATGATTGTAGGTGTCATGTCTGGATCTCTGTGCTGTAGATCTCTGTGCAGAGCGAGTCTGATTCACAGCGGCTGCAGATCCTCTATTTATACTCACAAATCTCCATATGAATGTGTGAGGCTTGAGCTTGTTGGAGTTTCTCACAGTCTGGAGCCAATGGAAGAGCTCGACCAGACAATGAGGGATGTGGGCCGCCACATGCTCAATGATCCTCTATCAGGGGCTCGAAGCCGTGAATCTGGGAAAGTCCTGACCCGGTGTTCACATTAATGTCACTTATGAACACACACCCTTCATAATGCACAGATTTCATTTTTAATGTTAGAACAACAAAAGCAACAACAAAAACACATCAGTGTTATCAACCATAAACATGTGCAATGCATAGATTTTTTTTTTATATAATTAATTTGTACAGGTGAAACTCGAACATTTTTTATATAGTGCAAAAGTTCATATATTTCAGTAATTCTACTTAAAAGGTGAAACTAATATATTACATAGACTCATTACATGCAAAGTGAGATATTTCAAGCCTTTATTTGTTATAATTTTGATGATTATGGCTTACAGCTTATGAAAACCTTTTCACAATATTCTAATTTTGAATTTGGGGTTTTCATAAGCTGTAAGCCATAATCATCAAAATTATAACAAATAAAGGCTTGAAATATCTCACTTTGCATGTAATGAGTCTATATAATATATTAGTTTCACCTTTTAACTTGAATTACTGAAATAAATGAACTTTTGCACGATATTCTAATTTTTCGAGTATCACATAATATACTTACAATATACTTCAGTTTGATTGTTCATAATCAAATTAGTAAATAAAATCAGTTTAGAATCAGATGAAATGTTGTAATGATATGCAGTATTTTAGGTCAATGTAACAAGATATTCTGAAGCAGATGTTCTATGAATTCTGTGGTTGTACCTGTTCTCAGGCTTGAGTTTCACACACACACACACACACACACACACACACACACACACACACACAGCTGGCTCATGGCATAATGTGGACCCCGATCACACGCCCCAACGCTCTGGAGCTGGTGGAGCCGCAGAGACACACGGCTTCCCACACTTCTGTATTCATCACATTAAACCCTCACACAATAGAAGTGTGTCTGTTCCCACAGGGCTCGGCTAACTAGGCTTCTGGGGGGAAGCTTAATGGACGCTATTACATTGTTATTTTGATTATATACAGTATTTACTCACCAAATGTTTTGTGGGCATTTCAGTAATGCATTTTAATATTTTTCGGTATAAAGTGTCTGGAGAAGCTACATTCAAATGTACTATGTTTAAATAGTTCAATGTATTTTTCTTAAGTGCAAGTTAATATTGATTTATAGAATACTTATATTTGATATAATAAACTCCATTGCATGTTTCTGATACAGCATACAGTAAATATTTTCTACAAATCCTCTATACATAATTGTTTATGAATGTGTTGTGATGTATATTTTTCCATGTGAAATGCCTTCAGAAGCTATGCTTTTTTTTCTTTTTCTTTTTTAAATATCTACTTAAAAATAAAACTTTTTTCTATATTATTACATCAACATTGCCTAAAAATGAAATTCATGTTTTTGTCAAAACATTTTAAACCCAACTATAGATTTAGTAAGTGACTAAACACATACAGTAAATATTTTCCACAAATCTCCATTGCTAATCTGAGTGTGAGAACATCAAAATCCCGAGTCCTCATGCCCTCGATGATTCCCCCCCGGCTGACCCTCCAGATGGCACAAGAGAAAAAAGAAAAAACACCTGTCCACTAAAGAGCTCAATTAAAAGCCCTCGGACCAATGCAAATTATGGCAAGCCTATTGTGCCATTTCTCCCTGCTCTCTGATTGGCTGGATGCAGATGTGCTTCGGTATAAAAGTGGGCTAGATCGAGGGTCTTGTGTGGCATTTGGTTCTGCGACTGAAAAAGATCTTCAGATATTTAATCTCTTGCACCACCGAAACTCAAACTCAAACATGCCTGCCTACATGGACATCACTCCTCAAGACAACGCTCACTATGCCAGGTAAGAAAGGAACAGAAATACTCATAGTGTAATTTTCCTGCTCGATTCCTCGGTATATGCTCACAAACAATGACACTAAAGATGTTCTCTCCTGAATTGCAGATGCAAACTGTACAGCTTGGAGAGAAAATGCTTCAGCAAAGTGGAGAAGCTGAAATCTTCTTTGGAAGACCACCTCCATCACGGTATTCCCGCATCCGACATTTTAGAGAAGACCGTGTCCTTCTTCAGCTCGAAAAAGGCCTTAATCTTCCCGAGCGGCTACTCCAGGTGTTCCCGAGAGATTCTGCGTCTTTCTCCCTCTCCAGATCAAGACGTGACGCCATTGTTCTGAAGTGAACGTCCATCACAGACTGACCTGCGAATGAAAAGGGTCAACAAGCCAAGCACTTGATGTGATCTGATCTTATGTGTTAGCACATCTACCTCGGAGGAAAATAGCACTTGTTTGCTTGTTCTTCTCTCTGGACTTTCCCCCCCCTCGTGAAGTACTTTGAATAAGTATTTACACACTTTATAAAGGCAAGAAAGTCATCTGAAGCTGTGCATTTATTGAGATGCACATTAGCTTGTGGGAACCACCAGGCGGAGGATGCATTGTGTGCATATAGATATAAACTGTATTATTCTCTTGAAGAGAAATACTGAATGTTTTTTGAACCATTTGTCATGCTCTCTTTTGGAGGACATGCAAAAAAAAAGAACTTTATTTCATTTTTAAAGATACAGTGTATCATTTGATTACATTTGTGATGATTGTTTTTAATCAGTTGTGTAATGCTCACAAATGTTTCTATAAAATAAATGATTTTGATTGCATTAATGTCATCCTGTGATTTGTATGCTGAACCTGACAAATGTTTATTTGAATTGGGGCAGGTTAAAAAAAAAAACACATACCCACTAAAAAGCTTCAAAAACATACTGTAAATCCATAAACTTTTTTTTTTTTTTTTTGCTGGATCTGTACAAGTGTCTGCAAATTTTAGGGTACCTCATTTGTTACCTGTAATTATAACTGTCAAAGGTTAACCTATTGATTGCATGTGCAGGTATAGGAGACAGATAACATGCCTGTGAGACAAATTAGCATTTAAAAGTATTTAAGGCGTGAAAAGGTCACAGAATTGAAGAGATGCAAATACTAAGCCAGTTTATTCATATAAATGCCTATATAATTAACAAACAATGAGCAATTCATTTGTGCATTTATTAATCTTTGTTAATGTTAGTTAATAAAAAAATGCATTGTTTGTTCATGTCACAGTGCATTAGTTAACAAATACAACTTTTGATTTTAATAATGTACTAGTGAATGTTGAAATCAACATGAATAAATGCTGTACGAGAATTGTTCATATACAGTAGTTAATTTTAAAGTAGTTCGCTAATGTTAACTAAGGAAACCTTATTGTAAAGTGTTGCCAATTATTTTCGTTGTTAATCTGGCATCTAGTTTTATACCTACATTATTATTAAATGTAATGTTTCATATTATTTTTCCATCCAACATACACACTACTCAAAAGGACTCACATACAGAATAGCTGACATAAACTTTGATTTTTTAAGTTTTTAGGGTGAGTTTGTGGCAAGTCAAACCGTTTTATGGTTGAAAAGGACAGCTAACTGATGGTTGCAGAGTGAAACGCCCTGAGGACACGACGGACAGGCAGGGCCGGAGTGGGGCCACTTTTCAGCCCGGGAGATTCAGGCCCAAGACCAGCCCACTTTTTCCATGGTGGAATTCAAATTATCATTTTTTCCAAATTGGATAAATAAAGCAACAGTTCAGCTCTTACAATTGTGTAGTTTGTATTAATACCATGGTTCAACAAATAATGTAAAGGTTAAATAATAATTCACAGAAGAAGTTAACAAAAAATATTCCACTATTCCAGAAGAATAGGTTGATAAATTAACAAAAGCAGAAAGAAAGATAGAAAGAAAGAAAGAAAGAAAGAAAGAAAGAAAGAAAGAAAGAAAGAAAGAAAGAAAGAAAGAAAGAAAGAAAGAAAGAAAGAAAGAAAGAAAGAAAGCATTTGAAATGTATCCCACTCTTCCACAAAGCGGCATATTGAACTAATGTTACAGTTCTGCTGCTCAGAAGCAACAATAATTAAGAGGTCATTTTACTGCATACACAGATCAAGCATGAGTTTTGTTATCAATATTAAATTGCATAATATTTGCAAAGTCTATGAATCGCCATGACATGTATTGAGTGATACAAAAAGGCTAATATTTTAATTAAATTTTATATTTTGCTTGTGAATAGTGTAACAAGTAGAATTAGGTACTGCGCCTTTAAGGTGCAACGCACCCTGTTGATCCCTCTCTCAGAGTGGGCAGGCGTTATGAGGAGCGCGAGCTGTGAACATCGCATGTATGCGTGCAAGCTCGTTTATTATTTCTGATGTCCTTATCCTGCTTTTATTTCTAATAAGTAACGCAGTTGTTGTTAGCAGTGTTTTGCAAACTGTCCATGTGTGCGTGGGGTCGACGACGACGCTGATAATAAATCACCACTGTGGAATATCATTCTTCTTACGTGCGTCTTTGCTTACAGCTGACTACAACCATTTGGGCAAGCTATCCGGCCCCTTTTATTTAAACAAAAGCGTTACAATAGGTTGACAACGATACAACGGTATTAGCCGAATAATTACGTTGCAGCGTTGCTATTACTAGGCCTATCTCTCTTTACCTGCTTGCCACTTGTGTTTGTCCTCTTGAAAATAAATCTGTAAGCTTGGCACATTTGGCAGCATCCTCCTCCAATGCCTTTCTTTTTTTCAACCTGGCTTTTTCAGCCCCTCCTGGCCTCTTCATCCCATACTCCCTGACGCGTACCGTTACGGTAGGGCCGGTGCCTCACATGGAACAACCCATGCAGAGGCTGCGCGCTGCGGTGTCCGAATGCGGAACGCGTGTAGCCTAATATTGTAACTAACGTGACAAATGTAAAAAAAAAAAAAAAAAGATCGACCGGCCCAAAAGTGAAGCGGCCCACCGGGAATTCTCCCGATTCTCCCGATTACCCACTCCGGGCCTGCGGACAGGTGTGTGTGAACGCCGATAAAGAGGACACACTTCTGTTCTGTGAGGATCATTCAGCGCTGAGTGTGGGAAAACCCCTCTCAGTGCATTTGTATGAACACAGTGAGCTGCTCAATGATTTCATGTACACATGGGTTTGAAAATAGCTTCTCAAATATAAGGTTGGACACATCTGGTCAAGGCAGTCAAGCTATATAAATGCAATGCAGACATACTGTATGGCATTTGCCACTTCTCTCCCATGGCATCATGGTAAAGTGTCAATCGAATGCACACTCCAGTATCTTAGCAGTATAGGCCGTCCAGGTACTTTTTGCAAGCTTTGGTGAAATATATAAGAAAACATGAAAACCTGAATTTTTGCAATATTGCATCAAAACTTTTTTTTTTTAGTTCTCCAATATTTTACCAGTTTATTTAACTGATATTTTTTTGCATCATCATCATCATCCAGTCGGGATGTTTGCCTCCAGATGGCCGGTGACGTCAGGAAGAACAGAGTCTTCAGCGGCACTAATGCTTCATTCAGGACTCTGGATGCTTTTGTGCTCCATTGATGTGAAGACAGAGAGTCAGTGTGGGAACCTCACATGAGATCTACTCACACTGACCAACACACACACACACACACACACACACACACACACACACTTCATCATCAGGCTGTAACGTCACTGCAGAAATCATAATGCTGAAGATCATACATTAAAATATGATTAATGAATTAGAAAGTGAGAAGACATGCTGTTTTCTTTAAAGAACTTAATCAGTAGTAGTATTTTGCAACATCCATTAATCCAATCCCAATAATGCTGTAGTAGATTGCTCAATTAAAACAAGAAAACTGCTTAGATAATTAAAATAATACTCTCCCTTCCACCTGCTCCCCTGAGACACACAGATAGAGGATCATTGAGCGTCGAGCATGTGGCGGCCCACATCCCTCATTGTCTGGTCGAGCTCTTCCATTGGCTCCAGACTGTGAGAAACTCCAACAAGCTCAAGCCTCACACATTCATATGGAGATTTGTGAGTATAAATAGAGGATCTGCAGCCGCTGTGAATCAGACTCGCTCTGCACAGAGATCTACAGCACAGAGATCCAGACATGACACCTACAATCATCTCAAAGGAGCATCTCCCTCTCAACAACAAGGTACATCACATGATCCTCCTCACAGCAACATCACATCCGCAGCGTTCACGACTCTTCTCCATCACTGCTTATTCCAAGACACGTTCCTGATGCTTTTCTGTCTCCATCTGCAGCTGAGAAAGCCAATAGTGGAGAAGATGCGGGGCAGAGATGCTCTCATCAGCAGCTCAAGTGTCTTCTGGCTCCAGAGCTCCTGATTCCCAGCTGGAGAAAGCAGAAATCCTGGAGATGACGCTCACAGCTCCAGTTCACATGCTGTCAATCAAGGCTTCTCCAGGAGTGTGTGTGAGATCCAGAGATGAGATGAAGACACAGAGCCAGAGAAGAAGCTCTTCCAGAAGCCGCAGACATCATGTGATCAGAACAGGAGGGAAAGTGTCGTGCCTCGGCTGCTCAGACCAGAACACCTTCAGCAAAGAGATGAAGGCCAACAAGAGCGCCACCTGGAGGCCGTGCTAGATCTCACAGCGGCCAGCGGCTCACACTGAACATCTATAGACTCTTCTATCTTCTCTTTTTGAGAACCAGCGGCAGCATCTACAGAAACACTTCCTCCATCCATCAGCCTCAGCAAAGGCGTTGATTTATCCTGTAGCGCCCTCTGAAGGAACACACACACACACACGTGGAAGCCAAGTCTACATTAGAGACCGAGGATGTGGACACATTTCTGATCTATCAGTCAGATTTATCATTCACATCTGTGTTAGATGTCATTAATGTTATTTCCGTCACTGGAAATGTATTGTGTATTGTTGAATACATTACTACACCTTCTAAGGCAAATCACCATGATATAAATCTTTGCTTTATGTGAAGTACAAATATATCCCATAATGGGAACTGGTTTTGAATATTTTATCAGTATGATAAACACTCTGTTGTCCTCATAGGACATTTGATCATCACACGTAAAGGTGGTTCAGTGTTTTTTCTGCCATTAAAATGCTATGAACACACTTCTGCTGAGTGTGACGTACATGTCCTGATGTGTTTTCCTTTACTGGAATATCTTAACTGTTGAGTATCTTCACATTTAAGCTCTAACAGTTTATGTTAAGCTTTGGTATGAGCCCTCATTAATAATAATGATTTGTGGTAAATCATCTGTCACATGACTTTTGTAAAGTTTATTAATATTTTGATGTGAGTTCCCATATGTGATTAATGTGTTTTGGAGATCTCTTCATGCAAATGCTGTGATATGTTATCACCACCCTTTTATTTGCATTAATGATCACAAAATAAATAAATACAAAATCAAATGTAATTCTGCTCTGTCATGGAATTAATTTGTGTTCTTAGAGTGGAATTATAATGAAGAAGAAAAAAATATATAGCCTCAGCTTTTATTAGATTGATTTCTCTTATAATGTTGATATAGCCTATCTTAATCAATAATTATAACACAAGCTAAATGATAAACGTCATCTAAAAGCACGTTTGGCACAAAAAAATACATCTTCATGGAATAATTGTATATACGGCATGAATTGAAAATCTCGAACCTTTAGTTTTAATTACATTTTCAGATTATGCTTTTGTAAATATTCTCATCAAGATTGCTTCTAAAATGTACAAAAGGTCAGGATATAGATAGATGCTGTAATTATTTTCATTTAAAATGAGATCACTATGGGAAATTATGCAAATTAGGTCCTGAACATTTTAACATTTCATATTTCTATAGACCTTATGTAGCCCCGCCCCTTTTCAGCGCTGCGCTCGTTATCTTTTGTCTTCCGGTCTGTATTTTCACTGCGATCTTGCGTATTTATGAATGAACGACTCGTTTTAAAATCTTCCCGGTCTACTGAAATTTTGTAATACATCTGATTTAAACATTACAGTCCTCATGATAACTTTAGTTAACTTTACATTAAGTAAATCCACTTCAAAAGCAAATTACTCATGGACAGCAATGCCATGATAGAAATAAACAGAGCGACCGCAAAAACGGAAGTACAAAGACAATATTCTAAAGATGGCGGCGCCCTCGATTTTTTCTCTGGCGCATAATAGCAAACTGCTTAAAGTGACAGATATATTTTGCTTATTGCTCACATTTTAATAATAATACATCGTTTTATGAAAGGAAACTGTAAACAATCTGATGTTTTGAATTCACGTATTTAAATACTAGGTAAATATATTTTATCTTCAAAATACAACATGACAGAAAGGTATGTCAACACTTTGCATATGAATCAGATTCTAATTGATTCATATTTCCTGCGTTAGGGAGCAACTAACAGCCGGTTTGATCAGGTTAAGACAGTGAACGTTTGAGACGTGTGTCTGCTGTGGGTTTCAGGACACACGTCTATTGTTGTGTAATTGAATTGAGTGAATGAAGAGAGCGTGAGAGAGAGAACTATCAGAGACAATAGACCTCAACTAAGAGACCAGGGGTCAGAGGTCAGCATGAATAGATTGGACTATAACTTTACACTATATGATCATATACTAATATTATACATTTTAAAATGAAAAGGACAAAATCAAATGCTTTATTTAAAGAAATTAGTCTTCAGATTAATGTAAAAATGTATGCGTATTATAACAAGTATTGAGCCGCAGAGGCGTGAGAAAGCCTGTAGGGAATCTGTCCCGCATTACGACTCATTATCATGTGAATAGACACACTTCTATTGTTGTGTGTGTGTGTGTCAGTGTGAGAAACTCTGGAGAACAGAGTCACAGTTCTAGTGTCATCAGCATCCTAAACCCAAACACAACCTCAATATTTGACACACACAAGAGAGTCGACACACTTATGGATATTCACACACATGCATGATGCATTTACATGATGTCATATTCATGATGTCATCAGCAGTGTGATCAGAATCAGCAATATCACTATTAATTTTCCTGTATGCATCATCAACTTTTACAATGACTAAGCTTTTGCATCCGGTACTTAAGAAACTTTTGTCATCAAATTGCAAAACTTTTTCACAGATGCAACTACAAATCTTATTTGATGCTAAAAATTTTTTTATTAAAAGTGCTATTTTATATTCCATAATATGCAGTAAAAATGTATATTTGCAAGAAAATAATTGTGATAACTCCCTGACTCGGGAAACGAGCATCATAAACTTTTGCAATGACTAAGCTTTTGCATCAGATACTTAAGACACTTCTGTCATCTAAACGCAAACATCTCACAAACACAACTAAAATCTTATTTGATTCTAAAAAAGAAAAAAGAAAAGAAAAAGTTTTTTTTTGGCATATTCCATTCTAAATTTAGGAAAGTTGCATATTTGCAAGAGAATAGTAGTGATCATAAAGTGTGTGATAACTGACGCGTTTGCCTCCAGATGGCCGGTGACGTCAGGAAGAACAGAGTCTTCAGCGGCACTAATGCTTCATTCAGGACTCTGGATGCTTTTGTGCTCCATTGATGTGAAGACAGAGAGTCAGTGTGGGAACCTCACATCAGATCTACTCACACTGACCAGCACACACACACACACACACACACACACACACACACACACACACACACACACACACACACACACACACACACACACACATCTGGAGTCTGAGACAAAGGAGACAATGACGTCTGAATTCCACTGCACAACTCTTTAGATACAAGCGCATTAATCTATACTAAAAACACATTTCTTTAAACTGCAGTTTGTATATAAATATTTAGAGCACTGTTTATTGTCAGTGTAAGTGCAACACACATATGTGCAACTAAAACAAGGTCACCATAAATAAATGAATAAACACATTTTATATATATATATATATAGCTCCTTCACACGTGTTGATGAGTGTGTGTTGCTTCAGTGACATTGATGTGAACACCAGATCTACAGGTCAGCACTTTCCCAGATTCTCCCCTGAGACACACAGATAGAGGATCATTGAGCGTCGAGCATGTGGCGGCCCACATCCCTCATTGTCTGGTCGAGCTCTTCCATTGGCTCCAGACTGTGAGAAACTCCAACAAGCTCAAGCCTCACACATTCATATGGAGATTTGTGAGTATAAATAGAGGATCTGCAGCCGCTGTGAATCAGACTCGCTCTGCACAGAGATCTACAGCACAGAGATCCAGACATGACACCTACAATCATCTCAAAGGAGCATCTCCCTCTCAACAACAAGGTACATCACATGATCCTCCTCACAGCAACATCACATCCGCAGCTTTCACGACTCTTCTCCATCACTGCTTATTCCAAGACACGTTCCTGATGCTTTTCTGTCTCCATCTGCAGCTGAGAAAGCCAATAGTGGAGAAGATGCGGGGCAGAGATGCTCTCATCAGCAGCTCAAGTGTCTTCTGGCTCCAGAGCTCCTGATTCCCAGCTGGAGAAAGCAGAAATCCTGGAGATGACGCTCACAGTTCCAGTTCACATGCTGTCAATCAAGGCTTCTCCAGGAGTGTGTGTGAGATCCAGAGATGAGATGAAGACACAGAGCCAGAGAAGAAGCTCTTCCAGAAGCCGCAGACATCATGTGATCAGAACAGGAGGGAAAGTGTCGTGCCTCGGCTGCTCAGACCAGAACACCTTCAGCAAAGAGATGAAGGCCAACAAGAGCGCCACCTGGAGGCCGTGCTAGATCTCACAGCGGCCAGCAGCTCACACTGAACATCTACACTAGATCTGGAGCTCAACTCGGACCACATTGGTCATAAATATGCATTTACCTGTAAAGCTCTCGTGCTTGTTTTTAATTTTTCTTACAACATATTGTATGTACCTTTATTTGGGCTTTAATAAGTTTTTTTAATTTCTTTCAAATGTGAAAGATTCTTCTCTAATCTGAACAACATGTTTTGTTTTTCTAAGTGTGGCCAAGATTTGGCCAGCGTCCAATATTTGGACATAATATTAATGATTGTTTTCAATCCTATTGAGATTTATTTGAAACCCAACTGGGCTTGTGTTTGTGTTTCTAAGGAAATAATATGCAGATTGTATCAGATCTGATATTGTAGAGATCATAAAGATTGTGACTCAAGAGGTTATACTTCATCTTTCTATCTGTACCATGTACTGTGCTTTTATTACTGCCTTTTATAAGGACGTTTACTTTCTTTTAAGTAAATGTGAAAACCTTTTCACTGTGTAGGTGAAATCCAGTTTCCTTCTGTGAAGGAATTATGAACTGAAAAGGCCATTGAATGTATTTCAATCAGTCTGTGGCGAAATTAAACAATCAAAAAAAATCTCTGCTTTTGTCTATTCATTTTTAGACTATTAAACTATTTTCATTATGTATGAATGATTCAGTGATCACACTCAGTATTATTCCTGTGTGGGTTTATTTATCTGCTCATGATGGCATTCTTGAGTTGTTTTTAATGAGATGAAGAGTTAAAAATATGCTTTCACTGCATTTTTGTTTGCATGTTGCCATTGGAAAGTGATGTGCTGTGGGTCATATAGAGGACGGCATTAACTCAGCATCTTTAACTAATGAAAATGCCTTTGCAATTATCATTATTATTATTACTCTGAAACCCACAGGAATGTTTTAAAAGGCCTTTGGATATTCAGGTTTGGGAGGGAATGTGACATAAATGGCATTGAGTGATTTGATTCTGATGTGTAAAAATTTTAATATTGTGTAAAAGGTCATTGATTTCAGTAATTCAACTTAAAAGGTGAAACTAATATATTATATAGACTCATTACATGCAAAGTGAGATATTTCAAGCCTTTATTTATAATTTTGATGATTATGGCTTACAGCTTATGAAAACCTTTTCACAATATTCTAATTTTGAATTTGGGGTTTTCATAATCTGTAAGCCATAATCATCCAAATTATAACAAATAAAGGCTTGACATATCTCACTTTGCATGTAATGAGTGTATATAATATATTAGTTTCATCTTTTAAGTTGAATTACTTAAAGAAATGAACTTTTGCACCATATCCTAATTTTTCGAATTTCACCATATATATATAGCCTATATATAATTTTTATATTTGTTTATTTTTCTGTCTTGACTGCATGGACAAAAAAATGACTTGTTGACACAGAAAATTAAATGATTTTTAAACTGATAGACATTTTAAATGTACATGTATGTTGTTCTATTCATACAAAGGGGACTTTGTGTTTAAAGCTGCAGACTAACTGGTCAATTTGGATTTTTATTTAACTTAATTTTTCATGACTATAGACCATTTTGCAAGATGTAAACAACACTGGTCCAGAAACACTTCCTGGTTCAGTTTGTAACTTGTTTCTTTATTTCACATGTAAAGAAAACATCTTAAAGATGTTTGATTCAGTTTTATATGTTCTGTTGGTTGTATTTTATCCCAACATGTGTGTAGTTTTAAAAAACTGAAAGAGGAAGTGCTTCTGGACCAGTGTTGTTTACATCTTGCAAAATTGTCTATACTGGGGTTTTAAACATTTGAGACGGTCGAAAACAAGTCTGTTATTTCTCCTTTCAGAGTCCCAAAATATTGAGATTTATTGAGGGTTTTTGGGATGCTAATGACACTGAGCTGTGACTCCGGGTACCAGAGCTTTCCCACACTGAACAATAGACATGTGCCTATTCAGATGCTAATGACCGCTTGATCCTATAATAAAAATTCCCTCGGGAGACTGTTGAATGCTTGTCATCTAAAGACAAGATAAACCCCCATTGACTACAGGTTGACGTACGCATGTGACGTGTATAGATGTGCACCGAATCACTGCTGTGGATCTTCAGGTGACATTAATGCAACTTAAACACTTAAAGGGAAGCTAAATGCTGCGTTTACAGGATTTATATCATTAACAAAATCCCAGCTAACAAAAATATGATCTTAGAACGTTTACTCACATTCTGAACAAGGTAAAACATTATTCCTGAATGTTCTCTGAATGTTAAAAACAGTTTTTTTAAAAAATATTATTTAATATTATTTTTACACTCTAAAAATGCTGGGTTGTTTCAACCCAATTTTGAGTCAAATATAGACAACCCAAACCATTACATTTTTAAATTACATTTTTAACCCAACGTTTGGGGTTTGTCCATATTTGACCCAAAATTGGGTTGAAAGAACCCAGCATTTTTTTAGAGTGATGTGAAGATTCCATTGCAGCAACTTTGTTACTTTTGAATGCTCTCTGAAAATTCTAAAACAAACAGTTCCATTTAAAATTGTAAGATGAACGTCAAGCTAAAACATTTTTGAAAAAAGTTAAAAATGCAACAACAAAAAAATTATATAGACTAAAATATCTTTCATATTTGAATTAAGCCTTTTTTTGGGGGGGGGGGGGGGGGGGCTTTACATTTATGGGCACAAATGGCACCAATTTTGCTTTTACAAAAAATTAGTCAACTAATAAATGAGTATAGAAAAGTGCAAACCAACCATGTACATCTTTCCTAAAGGCTCATTTGTTTATAGTATTTTCGTTTTGAATCAGTATTAAATATTAAATAGCAACGCTCTTTTCCGAGTCTTTTTAATAATGTCAGTATTCTGTGCATGTGGGCAAAAGTTGGAGGAATAGTGCAGGATGATGGCATGATAAAAGTTTCATGAGGTCACTCCCTTGACCTCTGACCCCTTGGTCTCTTAGTTGAGATCTATTGTCTCCCTGAGGGTTTGTTTTTAACAGCCTGTTCATTCTCTCAATTAAATTAAACAACAATAGATGTTTGTCTACTGCACGTCACATTCATATGCACTTTATGTAAAGCTTTTACTGTAAATAACGGCTGCTTCTTTCAATATTTATCTAGCATTAGTGACCCCTAAAAGTATTAGTAGTGTTATATTTTGCTATCTAATGCAATGTCATTCAGGCATTTAGTTTGACTTCAGTGTTTAAACACTTCGAGACATCTTAGAAAATACATGAAACCACATAGTTGAGTTGAGATCAGTTTATTTTTCTTTACGTATGGAAAATATTTCTCATACACAGGACTTTCATATTGAAAGCATTTGTTTCAAACCAGCGGCTTCATTAAACTGAAGCTCTGAGCAGAGAGACGCTCTCTGGAGGACAACACTAATGTGAACATACAGTAACACATTATATCAGATTTACAATAACGTAAATACAGTTAACATATACAGCAGTACATAGAGTTTACATGCATAGATGAAGATCTATATAAACAATATTCATAAACCCTCATGGAGGGATTGCACATTCTTTTCAGAATCAAAAAAATGAAATTTCATTTATTACTGTAAAACTCCTCATTGAGGGCATAATTTTTCAAATTAACATAAAAAATTATCAGGAAATTTGCCAGTTGCAAAAACGAATACGGTTTCAACATGAAACCAAAATAAAGCTGATTTGACTTTATAGTCACACAATTAATCACCTCAAAGGTGAAAATTATGCTCAAAGGATATGAAAAATGCAGTTTAATGCACTTTTATACTAATTATTAGTGGCATCAAGGTATTTTACAATACAAATTATTTTTCAAACTAAAAATAGTTAAAGGACATTTTCTCAAAAAGAGAAAAGAGAAGTCTTTATAAAAGATCGAATCATAGAATCATCATTAATGTAAAAGTCAATGTTGTCTAATATAGACGTCAGTAAATGTTCCCATCAGGAACTCTTGAGTCTTCACAGAAGATCGGATCATCAGCACTTTTGCAGCACAAATATCTCTTCCAAACTGGAACTCATGAAACAGTTTTTCTCCAGAAGAGAAGCTGAAACGCCACAGTCACTGAGTCTAGTGTAGATGTTCAGTGTGAGATCTAGCACGGCCTCCAGGTGGCGCTCTTGTTGGCCTTCATCTCTTTGCTGAAGGTGTTCTGGTCTGAGCAGCCGAGGCACGACACTTTCCCTCCTGTTCTGATCACATGATGTCTGCAGCTTCTGGAAGAGCTTCTTCTCTGGCTCTGTGTCTTCATCTCATCTCTGGATCTCACACACACTCCTGGAGAAGCCTTGATTGACAGCATGTGAACTGGAACTGTGAGCGTCATCTCCAGGATTTCTGCTTTCTCCAGCTGGGAATCAGGAGCTCTGGAGCCAGAAGACACTTGAGCTGCTGATGAGAGCATCTCTGCCCCGCATCTTCTCCACTATTGGCTTTCTCAGCTGCAGATGGAGACAGAAAAGCATCAGGAACGTGTCTTGGAATAAGCAGTGATGGAGAAGAGTCGTGAACGCTGCGGATGTGATGTTGCTGTGAGGAGGATCATGTGATGTACCTTGTTGTTGAGAGGGAGATGCTCCTTTGAGATGATTGTAGGTGTCATGTCTGGATCTCTGTGCTGTAGATCTGTGCAGAGCGAGTCTGATTCACAGCGGCTGCAGATCCTCTATTTATACTCACAAATCTCCATATGAATGTGTGAGGCTTGAGCTTGTTGGAGTTTCTCACAGTCTGGAGCCAATGGAAGAGCTCGACCAGACAATGAGGGATGTGGCCGCCACATGCTCAATGATCCTCTATCAGTGTGTCTCAGGGGAGAATCTGGGAAAGTGCTGACCTGTAGATCTGGTGTTCACATCAATGTCACTGAAGCAACACACACTCCTCATTAGAGACACGCGGCGTCAGTGACTCCTGCATCGCCTCACATCACATCATTCCTGCACATGGATTCTCAATTACTGTGTAAAGCAGTGTTTAATGCACATTCCTAAGGTTAATATCAAACTAGAATATTAAATGTATTCAGTATATAAACTGATTAACCAATTAGATCAATTCAAATCATACTTTATTTATGGAGCGCATTTAAACACCACAGATGATGAACCAAATTACTGAACAATTTAAGAATAAAGTTTAAAGTAGAGAAAAACAGAAAGAGAGGAACAAGAAATCAAATATTACAATAAAAACCAAAAAACCAAACTGTTCAAATGCTTTCTAGTTTCCATTGTGACAGGATTGTTAGACATATCTGGATTTATGCATGAAGTTCAAGTCTTTATGGTGTCCTAATTTATGATCAGCTGTAGTGACGTCACAGCCTGATGATGAAGCAGATGTGTGTGTGTGTGTGTGTGTGTGTGTGTGTGTGTGTGTGTGTGTGTGTGTGTGTGTGTGTGTGTGTGTGTGTGTGTGTGTGTGTGTGTGTGTGTGTGTGTGTGTGTGTGTGTGTGTGTGTGTGTGTGCTGGTCAGTGTGAGTAGATCTCATGTGAGGTTCCCACACTGACTCTCTGTCTTCACATCAATGGAGCACAAAAGCATCCAGAGTCCTGAATGAAGCATTAGTGCCGCTGAAGACTCTGTTCTTCCTGACGTCACCGGCCATCTGGAGGCAAACGAGTCAGTTATCACACACTTTATGATCACTATTATTCTCTTGCAAATATGCAACTTTCCTAAATTTAAAATGGAATATGCAAAAAAATATGGTTACACTTTATTTCGATAGTCCACTTTAGACATTCTACTAACTATGAGTAACTTTGCAACTACATGTCAACTAACTGTCATTAAAGTATTAGTACACTGCCAGTAGACTGGTAGGTTATGGTTAGGTGTTAGGCTTCGGGTTAGGAGAATAAGTTGAATTGTAGTTGCCAAGTTATTTATAGTAGAATATCTGTTGGGGGATCATCAAAATGAAGTGTTAGCAGATATTAAGCAGACAGTGTACTAATACTCTAATGACAGTTAGTTGACAAGTAGTTGCAAAGTTACTTATAGTTAGTAGAATGTCTGAAGTGGACTATCGAAATAAAGTGTTACCAAAAATATATATATTTTTAGAATCAAATAAGATTTTAGTTGTGTTTGTGAGAGATGTTTGCGTTTAGATGACAGAAGTGTCTTAAGTATCTGACGCAAAAACTTAGTCATTGCAAAAGTTTATGATGCTCGTTTCTTGAGTCAGGGAGTTATCACAATTATTTTCTTGCAAATATAAAATTTTCATGCATATTATATTTATTATGGAATATGCAAAATAGCACTTTTAATTTCCTTTTTTTTTGCATCAAATAAGATTTTAGTTGCATCTGTGAAAAAGTTTTGCAATTTGATGAGAAAAGTTTCTTAAGTACCGTATGCAAAAGCTTAAAAAATAAAAATATGCAATTTTCCTTAATTTAGAATGGGATATGCAAAAAAAAAAAAAAACGTATTACTTTTTTTTTTTTTATCAAATAAGAATTTAGTTGCGTTTGTGAGAGATGTTTGCGTTTAGATGACAAAAGTTTCTTAAGTACCGGATGCAAAAGCTTAGTCATTGTAAAAGTTGATGATGCATAAAGGAAAATTAATAGTGATATTGCTGATTCTGGTCACACTGCTGATGACATCATGAATATGACATCATGTGAATGCATCATGCATGTGTGTGAATATCCATAAGTGTGTCGACTCTCTTGTGTGTGTCAAATATTGAGGTTGTGTTTGGGTTTATGATGCTGATGACACTAGAACTGTGACTCTGTTCTCCAGAGTTTCTCACACTGACACACACACAACAATAGAAGTGTGTCTATTCACATGATAATGAGTCTTAATGCAGGACAGATTCCCTACAGGCTTTCTCACGCCTCTGCGGCGCAATACTTGTTGAACAAAAAACATGATTCTTTAAATTAATTAGAAGTTTTTTTTTTTTTTTTTATCAAGCATTACAATCAATAACACTTTGTTCATTACTCTACAATACACACATGCCTCTCACCGGTGCTTTAACTTTAGGCCTGCCAGTCAATTTAATGAGAACAATGGTATGATCTTCATGAGATATATTTTAAAATCAGAACATATATTTATTTCATTTGTGGGCAAAATAAACCCTAGCACAGAATGAACATGGTGCTCAGATCTATAAATACATGGACAGGAAATATTGATTCAAAACAATATTCCAAAAAATATTAGTGAAGCTCTGAGGGCTTTTTCACTGGATCCGACAGTTATAATGAAAATATCATGATTATGGGTTACATATAAAAAGACACATCCAAACTAACCAAATCACATTAGCTTTCATATTAAACATCACACCAGATGTTAAATCACTCAATTTATGAGGTCCAAATATTGAAAAGTAAATGAAATAATATTTATGATAATAAATATTTAATAGAAATAGACATTGATGTTTATATTATATATGAACATAAATAAAAGTTTATTGCATATTACTGAGTATTAATATTCCAAACTCAAGTTTTGTTTGAATTTGATGATGTTATATTGTGTCCTTAATAAATAAATAAAAATCAGGTGAAGTGAACTTTATGGATTGTGCTATAGACCAAACAGAATCAAGTATTCCTGTAATTATTGTAAGAATTACAAACTAGACTTAAGGTGTTGTAAGAATTTACTTTTTATTATAATAAATCATATTTGTTTGTTTCATATTTTAAGTTATTTTTATGTCTGGATATATAGGCTACTTAAAATAAATAAATAAATGCAGAGACAGAAATAAGATCAACTGATTTAATTGTCATGAATATTACTTTTGTCATTGAAGAAATGACATAATTCAGACATGTGATAATATATCACAACATGTGCTCGGAGAATCTCCAATATACATTTATGCCCTCAATAGAGCAAAGATTATACATCATAAAACAGTCTTTTCAAAAGACACATCAACATATTCAACAGAACTGAAGCGGCGTTTATGATTAAACAAACATTTCTCAGTTTGAGAAGAATGATCATTAAGAGATCAGAATAGTCACACGGCGACGGTAAAATATCAAAATATCAAACATGACAGAACTTTAACAATCACAGAATCTTTCAAACGATTCGTGAGGTTAAATAAACAGCACAATTCGCTTTTATAAAAGCAATTAAGATTAAAAATATTAATCAAAACAAACAGATTTAAAAAATAAATCACAGGTCCATTCATATAACATCTTCACTGAAGACAAATATGTATATTTAACAATATATTAGAGAATTTCCCCAAAACAGGAAAAACACAATGTCAAATTTCTCAAAGTCGATATTTTGATCACATGAGATATTTGATCAAGTCACACAATGCATCACCTCAAAGGTGAAAATTATACCCAAAGGATATGAAAGATGCAGTTTAATGCACTTACTAATTATTAGTGGCATCAAGGTATTTTGCAATACAAGTTATTTTTCAAACTAAAAATAGTTCAAGGACATTTTCTCAAAAAGAGAAAAGAGAAGTCTTTATAAAAGATCGAATCATAGAATCATCATTAATGTAAATGTCAATGTTGTCTAATATAGACATCAGTATATTCCCATCAGAGATAAAATATAAATCCTAAAGTCTCTCTATGAATATCATCTAAGAGGAAATAAAATATAACCCCAATTTGAGCCACAAACAGCACATAATAATTAATAATGAAGGAAGATTCTTGTCATCAAGAAATTATAACATTTCATATAACGTGCTGTGTAATCGACTCTTCATCAGCTTGTAGAACAAAGCTTGAGTATGCATCAGATTATGAATAGCCTTTAAAATAATAAAGAAAGTGTTTCCTTCACATCTTATCAAGATGCATTTAATGTAAAAGTCAATGTTGTCTAATATAGACGTCAGTAAATGTTCCCATCAGGAACTCTTGAGTCTTCACAGAAGATCGGATCATCAGCACTTTTGCAGCACAAATATCTCTTCCAAACTGGAACTCATGAAACAGTTTTTCTCCAGAAGAGAAGCTGAGACGCCACAGTCACTGAGTCTAGTGTAGATGTTCAGTGTGAGATCTAGCACGGCCTCCAGGTGGCGCTCTTGTTGGCCTTCATCTCTTTGCTGAAGGTGTTCTGGTCTGAGCAGCCGAGGCACGACACTTTCCCTCCGGTTCTGATCACATGATGTCTGCAGCTTCTGGAAGAGCTTCTTCTCTGGCTCTGTGTCTTCATCTCATCTCTGGATCTCACACACACTCCTGGAGAAGCCTTGATTGACAGCATGTGAACTGGAGCTGTGAGCGTCATCTCCAGGATTTCTGCTTTCTCCAGCTGGGAATCAGGAGCTCTGGAGCCAGAAGACACTTGAGCTGCTGATGAGAGCATCTCTGCCCCGCATCTTCTCCACTATTGGCTTTCTCAGCTGCAGATGGAGACAGAAAAGCATCAGGAACGTGTCTTGGAATAAGCAGTGATGGAGAAGAGTCGTGAAAGCTGCGGATGTGATGTTGCTGTGAGGAGGATCATGTGATGTACCTTGTTGTTGAGAGGGAGATGCTCCTTTGAGATGATTGGAGGTGTCATGTCTGGATCTCTGTGCTGTAGATCTCTGTGCAGAGCGAGTCTGATTCACAGCGGCTCCAGATCCTCTATTTATACTCACAAATCTCCATATGAATGTGTGAGGCTTGAGCTTGTTGGAGTTTCTCACAGTCTGGAGCCAATGGAAGAGCTCGACCAGACAATGAGGGATGTGGGCCGCCACATGCTCGACGCTCAATGAACACGCAGCTGCTTTCTAACAGATCTTTATTCTGGCGGCTGGAGTCTCAGAGACACACAGATTCACACACTTCTGTTTTCATCACATTAAATCACTCACACAATAGAAGTGTGTCGGTTCTCACAGGAGTAACTCGGTTCCCAAAGACTGAATCATCTGTGCCGTGTGTCGCACTGGACCATTAATACACTTTATAATAGCTAGGCTGTTGTGATAAAAAAATAATATATATATTATATATAAAATAATAATAAAAAAATCCTTTTAAATGTGAAAAACGTCTCAGGTTACAACTGTAACCTATGTTCCCTGAGAACAGGGAACGAGACAATACGTCATCGACGCTATGGGGAAACGCCTCAGGCGTGACAGGTGTCTGAAATCACAATCAAATCACGGCAATCACATTGACCGGCGACAGCCCGTGAATCATTAACGTGAATGATTAACGTGCGACCTGGAAGTATATAAGGGCGCCTTGCAAACATGACAAATCATCCTTCGTCTGAAGGGACTGTTTGGTAGGCAGGCCCCGAGGCATGGCAGGGAGACGTATTGTCTCGTTCCCTGTTCTCAGGGAACATAGGTTACAGTTGTAACCTGAGACGTTCCCTTTCGAAGGGAACTCAACAATACGTCATCGACGCTATGGGGAACGATATACCCACTCCGCCATGCTGAGGGGAGTGCATGCCAGGAGGCAGTGACAACTGTCAGAACCAGCAAGTTCAAATGAAATGCAAGAACCACTCACCCTCAGGTCACACTGGGCTGTCAGTGACAGCATTCCCTACGGTCATAGCCCAAGCTATAAGCCTAGCAGGAGGAACTCCAAATATGTAATCCGAAGGCCTACCTGGGCCTGCTCAAAGGCCTAGGACCACAACTTCAAATTAGAAGGGGTCCCTTCTAGGGAATGTGGCTAGGGAACCCGAGGGAACCCCAGCCAGTCACTATACGGGGGAATATACCACCCGAAATGCCACCAGGACGGCCTGACCTGGTGTCACTACGTCGGACACTTCAGTCTGGCCAAATTCCTGTCTGTCCGGAGACAGAGCCTCTGGACATTTGCCTTAGGTAAAGCATCCAACCCGAGGGACTGCGAAGCTGGCAGTGAACCTCAGGCCGGATCTCAGAGACGGGATATCCCGGAGAGTATGACTCAGCATAGTGCTTTAAACCCTTGCTAGAGAGGGGAGTTTCTCTACTCGATCCACGGATCTACCCAGTGTTTGTGTTTGAAACACTGAGGAGGCCTGTGAAGGCCTAGGGGCTGATCTAACTGGGAGGCCTCACGAGAGGCCTACAACCGTCTGACCAGACTCAAAAGTCCAACACTCATAGTGACCCTCAGTGAGGGGAGCAATGGACCGACTGGTAGGAAACCAGGCTGTAGGCAGAGTAAGAAGTTCCGGGAGGGAACCAGAAGCAGAGGATGAACACTTTAGTTGAGCCAGGGCACGAGCTCGCTTTTAGCAACAGCCTAATAAGGCCAGCTGAACTGATAGCAGGCGGCCACTAGCTTCCAGAACCCAGCATCGTTGGGGAACCACTCACAGGGAGGCCTGGCGAGGCCTACTACCTGATAACCACAGTATGTGGGAGCTCATATTCAGGAAGGCCTGGTGAGGCCTGTAACCTGATAACCCCAGTATGTGGGAGCTCATGACCAGGAAGGCCTGGTGAGGCCTGTAACCTGATAACCACAGTATGTGGGAGCTCATGACCAGGAAGGCCTGGTGAGGCCTGTCACCTGATAACCCCAGTATGTGGGAGCTCTCATGACCAGGAAGGCCTGGTGAGGCCTGTAACCTGATAACCACAGTATGTGGGAGCTCTCATGACCAGGAAGGCCTGGTGAGGCCTGTAACCTAGCGATCACAGTGTGTGGGAGCTCAAAACCAGGAAGGCCGGATGAGGCCTGTAACCTAATAACCACAATATGTGGGAGCCCACATTCAGGAAGGCCGGGTGAGGCCCGTAACCTGACATGTGGAGACTCATAACCAGGAAGGCCTGGTGAGGCCTGTAACCTGATAACCACAGTATGAGGGAACTCACCTTCAGGGAGGCCTGGTGAGGCCTACTACCTGATAACCCCAGCATGTGGGAGCTCATGACCAGGAAGGCCTGGTGAGGCCTGTAACCTGATAACCACAGTATGTGGGAACTACCTTCAGGGAGGCCTGGTGAGGCCTACTACCTGACAGCCACAATACTTGGGAGCTCACATTCAGGGAGGCCCGGTTAGCGGCCTACCACCTGATAATCACATTACGTGAGAACATGCCTTCAGGGAGGCCCGGTGAGGCCTACTACCTGATAGTAGGTCAGGCTAGCTGTCCAGTTGCCTGTCCTTTGGGCTTGCCTACAGGGAGGCCTGGTAAGGCCTACTACCTGATAGCCACCGTAAGCTGAATCTGGGTGACGGTTCGAAGGCGGCCTGCTAAGGCCAGCCCACTGGGGACTCGCCTATCAGGGAGGCCTGGTTGGGCCTACTAGCTGACAGCAAGTCAATCTGCTCCAAAGGTACACTGTTGGGAATCATACCACACCAACAAGTAAGTCCCACAATGTTGGGACTCACTTCCGAGGAGGCCTGTTTAGGGCCTACTACCCATCAGTGAGTCAACTGCCCGAACCACCAAGGCCAGCAACACTTTTTTGAAGTGAGCTGGCCTACAGCGCCCACTTGGGGGCTGCCCATACAGGAGGCCTGCTGAGGCCTACTACCTAATGGCGCAGCCTTCGTTGGCAGATAAGCTGTTTACACAGCGCCTACAGCATTCTGGTACCTAATCACATTGCCCATGGCAGTGTACTCAGCAAAAGCGCTAGCACCCTTTGAGCAAGGGGAGTACAACATACGCCACTCTGCCTCAATGGAGGCCCCAGAGCCAGGGGCCTACCATCTGTAAGCATGGGCGTCAGCTCATGGCAATGCTCTGGCTTCAGGGGAGCGTACTTCGACCAAAAAAGAAGTGAAGGCTAGAACTTTCCGCTCAACCCGAGCCATAGTGGTGCGAGGTAGGATAATACAGAACTGAAAGTGAAGGACTCAGACCTGCCCTGTATCACAGGGGAATACTCTCCACCTCACCCTGAGGTTTACCAGGGTGCGGGCCCGCCAGTGGCTCTAGGGGTGACAGAAAAAGTATCTGTGCCCAACCTAGGGGAGTGGGGCTTGTTTGTGAGCCAACCACCTACAACCCGACGCTTGAGCAGTAGCTCAGCGAGGTGAGTAAAGCCTATACTGGCAGCCCATATCCGTATGCTAGTTCTGCACGGCAGGGTCGGGCAGACAGACCCAGCCTCTTCGTGAGGCGAAAGGCGGCCTAACCCTGCTCAATAAAGACACATTGTACCGGGGAGGCCTATTTGAGGCCTAACCCAGGATCTTTATAAACCATGCCTCTGCACCACGCTGCATTACACTTGTCGCCCCAGAATGCAGAGAAGGGGGCGGGCCTTGGCCTAACGACTCCCATTGGAGGAGGCTGTCATACAGGGATGCTAGGAACCTATATTCACACAGTGAAGGTTCAGAGGCAGAAATGCTTAAGCAGAGCGCCTCCACTATCCCTGGCACAGCCTAGGCCAGCTACAGAGGCGGCCCTGGTGAGGGCCAGCCTGCAAGCATAGATCTACCTGAGGGCTCGGAGGAGCCACAGCCTTACTAGAAAAATAGTTATTATTTCATACAACTGGCTGCAGAATCGCTCAGCCCACTGAAAACCCAAACAGAGCTCAAGGGGGCGATGTACTCAGGAAGGAAGTCAGACGGTCCCATGGACCGGACATAAGATCTATCTGAAGCACTAGCGTCAGTCTATACTCCAAGATGAAAATCCTAGGGGAGGGAGACCAACTACTCTACCCTGAGGTGGCTAACAGCCCGAGGGCTAAGATAGTCGTTCTAGCCACCTAAAGGGGGACTTCAGGGCCCTAATAATCCAAAAATGTACCTTACATGACCCCATAGCTCTATACAGGGAACGAGGTCTGTAGAGAGATAAATTTTAGTGTTAGTTGCACACAAAATTACTCTTAAAGAAGACCACTCAGCTCACCTGCGGCGTGCGAAGTGAAGACTTACCAGACAGTTCTTTATGAACATGGGGTCTACCACCTTTACATGCCTGAAAGAGGCACTCTCCTAACCAAGCAGAGGCAGGCCAACAGAACATTGTTCTAACCATGAGCCCAGCCTCAGGCCTGATGTAGAAAGCGTCTGGGGAGTCGGGGAAGAGAGGAGAGGGCTAAGATATAATCACGCCCTCAGGGGGAGGTGATCCATGCCGATGCTGTGTGCAATCGTGCTGGATCACCTCCCTCAGATCCCTCTTCTTGCGGGAGTTGCACCTCTACAGCGATCTACTCCTCCACGGAGGAGGCGCACGAGAGGCGACACTGGCTCTCTGGCCCTGTCTAAGGTCCCCGGACCATGATGGGCCAGGCCCTCCCGTCTGTCTGGGTGTGGATACGGATCTCAGCGGTATGTATTTGTCCTAATACAGCTGAGCGCGCCCTCGCCTCTCTGAACTTTCCAGCCACCGCCTACACGGAGGTGCCAAAAAGCTCAGAGGGCGAAAGCAGCGAATCGAGGAGAAAGACTTTCTCTCTTCTCCCCGATGTCGGCCAGGTTCACTCCGTGGCGCAGCTCAGTAACCGCCTCAGGGGCCCCACCCCCTGGACGAGATCCCCCAGCAGATTGGCCTGGTGTACCTGCAACACCGCCATGATGTGCAGGGTAGCACCGGCCTGACCCGCTGGCGTGTATGCTCTGCCATTCAACTGGCAGGGTTTGAGCTCTCAGTGTAGACGCCTGTCCAGACACGAGATAGTTGCAAACGTCTCGTCAATGGGCGGCATCGACACATACCCATGCTCTCCTATCACCTCAACATCAGTGAGACTAGCCCGCTGATGTCGGTGGACACGGGCAGAGTATGGGTTCTTCCATGTCCTCTTGATCTCAGTATGAGATCGGGAAGAAATGAAAGGCTCACCTGAGCTAGTGGTTTTATGACTGGGGAAAAAACGCTCTCATAGTGAGCGATTTTTCCCCTAACGTTACCATAAAACCACCAGTTCAGCATACACGGGGCAGGGTGGCTGAGAAGATTGATTATCACCACCCTCATCAGCCATCTCCTGTTTGTCCGGAAAAGCACTCACTGCTTAATCTCGTCAGCCGCCACATCGTCTGAGAGGATTATACCCCTCTCAAGGCGATCGGCGGGCTTCATCTGGGATCCCTTTTTTTTTTTTTTTTTTTTTAACACCCAGACGCTGAGCCCTCTTCTCTCAAGGAGAGGGTCAGACGAGATCGGAGCGTTCTCAAAGAAAAACGCTCGCAATTGTACAGGCAGTTCCCTCAAGAACTGCCTGTGCGCGCTCTTCCTTCCCAGACAGAAAAAGCACAGTTGAAAACACTCAGCCTTCTCAGTGCATTTCATAAATACCTGATTTTCAAAAGCGGTTACAGACAAAACAGTCCCTGAAGACGAAAAGATGATTTGTCATGTTTGCAAGGCGCCCTTATATACTTCCAGGTCGCACGTTAATCATTCACGTTAATGATTCACGGGCTGTCGCCGGTCAATGTGATTGCCGTGATTTGATTGTGATTTCAGACACCTGTCACGCCTGAGGCGTTTCCCCATAGCGTCGATGACGTATTGTTGAGTTCCCTTCGAAAGGGAACTTAACTTGTATATCACTATATTATTCTTTAAATTGCCCGGATAAAAATGTTTGATAAACAAAGAAACCTTTTGCACAGAAGTGATTTTGAAGTGAACGTGAATGACGTGGGAAACGCTTGCAGATCAAAACTACTTAGAGTTTAAATCCCTGGGGTTTTATTAGTATTTGTCCGTCTCATTATCATGTGAATAGACACACTTCTATTGTTGTGTGTGTGTGTCAGTGTGAGAAACTCTGGAGAACAGAGTCACAGTTCTAGTGTCATCAGCATCATAAACCCAAACACAACCTCAATATTTGACACACACAAGAGAGTCGACACACTTATGGATATTCACACACATGCATGATGCATTTACATGATGTCATATTCATGATGTCATCAGCAGTGTGACCAGAATCAGCAATATCACTATTAATTTTCCTGTATGCTTCATCAACTTTTACAATGACTAAGCTTTTGCATCCGGTACTTAGGAAACTTTTTCATCAAACTTTTTCACAGATGCAACTAAAATCTTATTTGATGCTAAAAAAAAGGAAATTAAAAGTGCTATTTTGCATATTCCATAATAAATATAATATGCAGGAAAATTTTATATTTGCAAGAAAATAATTGTGATAACTCCCTGACTCGGGAACTTTTGCAATGACTAAAATTTTGCATCAGATACTTAAGACACTTCTGTCATCTAAACGCAAACATCTCACAAACACAACTAAAATCTTATTTGATAAAAAAAAAGCAAATAAAACGTTTTTTTTTTTCTTGCATATTCCATTTTAAATTTAGGAAAGTTGCATATTTGCAAGAGAATAATAGTGATCATAAAGTGTGTGATAACTGACGCGTTTGCCTCCAGATGGCCGGTGACGTCAGGAAGAACAGAGTCTTCAGCGGCACTAATGCTTCATTCAGGACTCTGGATGCTTTTGTGCTCCATTGATGTGAAGACAGAGAGTCAGTGTGGGAACCTCACATGAGATCTACTCACACTGACCAGCACACACACACACACACACACACACACACACACACACACACACACACACACACACACACACACCTGGAGTCTGAGACAATGATGTGTGAATTCCACTGCACAACTCTAAAGCTTTAGATACAAATGCATTCATCTACACACACGAAACACAAAAAAATTGTAAATTCGAAGACTTTATGAATTGTAAATTCGGTTCGAAGAACGTATCAAACTGCGCAAGTCATTTCCATAAACAAAAATGATTTTGAAACATTTAGATATTTCAATGGTTCACCAACGGCCGATCTCATTGAATCCATGAACGGGTGTGTGTTTCTTTATGGTACCTGTCCTCCAATCAGCTTTATAATATAGACATTTTTAATGCCACATTTGAATAATAAGAAATTAAGAGAATTAGGCCCAGTTATTGGCCTGATCAGCTAAGCCATCCATAACACAAAACAAATCCTATAAATTAATAAAAGAACGCATATTATACAGACACATCATGTTTAATGGTATTTGATGATTTGTAGTTTCAAGAAAACGTTTGTAAAAGGAGTTATGATGCATGTTTGGGTTGATTTTCATTGCATTTACACTGTTGGAGTCGTGTTTCGAGCGTTTCTAAAAAATGCATCATTTTGGCAGAACAATTGGTTTCGAATTCACTGTACTCACAAAACATGCAAAAACTCAATTCAGTGTTACTGATTCTTAAATCTATCTTTAAACACCAAAACTTCTATTGCGAAGACATTAGAATATACCCACTGTGAGTCTTTCTTAATAAATCTATTTATCTTTGCATGATTCGTCTGTAAAATTTGAACTCCATTAGCTCTCAGACTCAATCTCTAAACATCTGACGACTTCTGAGACATTTCATGAGTTCAATCAGAGCAAAAGGGGTAAACAGATTTGGTGTGGCTCATAAACTCAATCTTGAATCAAGATCTCAGCTACTGTATATATATTTTTTTTATACATATACACACATATATATATATATATATATATTTTTTTTTTTTTTTTTTTTTTTACATGTTAAACTACTAAACTACTAAACTAAACTAACTAAACTAAATGCGTATGAAAAAAGCACACGGATGAACCTACCAGATTCTGAAGTGTGCATATTTGACACTACCATCCCATGAGGCCACGGGAGAGGATTTATGAATTGCAGTAAAGCGACGTAACTTAATGTTGCTAAGTCACATGATAAGGGCAATATTTCCAGATTACATTAAACTATATGTCTAAAAGAACGTACTTTTTTACTTTTTTACAACTAATTACTTCAAAATAAGTACCTACTCAAGAGAGTATGCTTATGCGATTTGAGACGCAGCCTGCCAGTCCTTCAACACTAAAGGTTCTCAGTATCGGCCGTCCTCACGCCCAACCAACATCAACCAACCAGTTATAGGGTTGAACCTTCCCAACAACACCATAAGAGGGAGACAGAGAGTGAGTGGAAAAACAAAAGCAAAAATGAATGACAAAAAAGGGCATTTCCAAATACCCACACTTGTCTGTGGTCTTGGCCATGGATATACATAATAAAGGCTAGATGTCTTACGGCGGAGTCTCTAACGTCATCACCGGCGGCCATCTTGTCACAGGCAAGCTTTCTGGGGGTCTCTGTGGTTCCTGATGTAAGGCGAGTGATCTGCACGAACACAAATACTCTTATCTCGCTGAAATCTTGACGGATTTACAAACGGATTGGTTTCTTACAAACGTTATTAACGTGGCTATAATTCTGGATGCTTGAACATGTTGAAATATATAATATTATAATTATTCATAAGTATGCAGTGTCATAACTACATCTCTGACGTTTATAACAAACCAACCCGTTTGAAAATTGGTAGAAAATTGAGCAGGTTATGGTTATTTAAAAAGTACATGCACCATTAAAACACAATGTTACGAGTGAGCGAGCTGACTGTGACAAGATGGCCGCCAGGGCGTCGACCTCCATTGGCCAGCAGCGCAGACGAGACATCTAGCTTTTATTATATATATATCTATGGTCTTAGCCACTTGAGAGCGCATACACACGACAGGAAGTAAGTGCGCCCAACCAACATCAACCAACCAGTTATAGAGTTGAACTTTCCCAACATCACCATAAGAGGGAGACAGAGAGTGAGTGGAAAAACAAAAGCAAAAAAAATTAATGACAAAAGAGATTTCCAAATACCCACACTTGTCTGTGGTCTTGGCCACTTGAGAGCGCATACACACGACAGGAAGTAAGTGCGTGCGCAAGACTAAAAATGCCAAAGCGCACACTGTCTTGAATACCACATCAGAGCGGTAATCAAAGCCAAGATTAGAATATCCCATCATGCATTAGGTTCGGGAAACCACATGCCCCGAAATTGCGAGATATAACGAGGAAAACATTCCACTGTAAATTAAATTAATTCGCTATTACAAGCAATTAGTAAAACTGTCTTTTTATTGGTGCAAAGGCTGTGTATCTTGTACAACATTTGCAACTGCTTTAGATCACATAATTAGAAGCACCACAATTATAAATTGTGTCTTCTGTACATATGGACTGACCAGACATTTAGAAGTTTCTTTTTAAAATGCAACGTATTGAAAATCAAAATAAAGCTCTGTAAACGCTTGCATTTTTGCAACACTATAAGCGTGTCCCATCAGGTAATCAAAAAGTTCTACACACACTTGTAGTCATCACGCTTATTGAACACTTGGGCCAAATACAGGAAGTGCGTCACGTAAGTAGAGAAGTGGTCAAGTGCAAAGACTGCAAGTGTGTGTATTTGAAGAGACCCAGAGAGTCGAATCTCATTATCTTGACCACTATTGTGAACTCCACAGACACATACTGTATTGAAGTGTGTTATTGCGTTAACTTAAAGTGTGTAATTGGCCAATATGTAATTCGGCAGCTAGGCGAAATAAAGTTTGGGTTTTTTCGATTTTATTTTATTTCAGTTAATGTTTATTTTGAGTAACAGAACTAAGTTAGCTATATGCATGTCATTGTTATAGGCCTAGGCCATGTTATTTTCTCTCCCAATACTTTTGCAACTTACAATTCTGGGTAACACTTTACTTGAAGGGGTGTGCATAAGACTGACATGACACATGTCATGAATATGAAGGAGGTTTTATGCATGTTTATGACAACTGTCATTAAGTGTAATTCGCTCAATTATGACATTTTTAACATTTTAGGCCATTATAACATTTGAATGAAAAAAACAATTTGTACCACTGTAGTTGAGGTCAAGAAAAATATTCATGTTTTATATTCACACACAGTTATAATGGCCTCATGACAGCCAATGTCAAAACCAACCACCTGACAGTTTAATGTAATGTTAACCCATAAAGCTAAGGTTTCTTAAGTTTGATAATTAATCTGCTATGTCATGTTTATGACATATTTATGACAATTTATGTTGTCTTGGTAATGTCAAGTTGTCATTACCAAGACACTGACAGGTTATGATGTATTGGTTTATGTCAAGTTGTCATAACAAAGACATCTCGGTAACACTTTACAATAAGGTTAAGTTATTAAACATTAGTTAATGTATTAACTAACAATGAGCAATACATTTGTTACAGTATTTATTAATCTTTGTTAATGTTAGTTAATAGAAATAAAGCGGTTCATTGTTTGTTCATGTTAGTTCACACTGCATTAACTCATGTTAACAATATTTGAATAAAGTATTAGTAAATGTTTAAATTAACATTAACAAAGATTAATAAATGCTTTATAAGTTCAGTTAATTATTAGTTAATGTTAACTAATGTAGTTAACTAATGAACCTTATTGTAACCGACATCTCAAACAATGTCATATTTGCATTAAAAATGTCATAATTGAGCGAATAACACTTAATGACAGTTGTCATAAACATGCATAAAACCTCCTTCATATTCATGACATGTGTCATGTCAGTCAGTTTTAGGAAAATGTGTTTCCACCTTTAACGATGCCAAGCAAAATGAACATGTAGGCGACGGCCTATTTTGATTTTATTTTGTAGGAATCTGACACTTCATGGATCAGGAAACTCTCTTAATACAAAAAATGAGAAAGATTAAATCAAGTAAGAGACTGAAACGTAAAGTGTAGTAAATCTCTCGTTTTATTTTTGGACAGAATTGTCCGTTTGTATGGCTTGATATCATCATCCTTTTACTGTGTTGTCATCAGAATAATCAGATCATTTTTGAATCACAGTACTTTTAACATTTACTCCAGTTAAAGGAGTTTGGGTTTAAAATCTCTTCATGCAGTTTAAATGAAAAGCAGCATAAAGTACATTCATTTACAAAGATAAACATTAAAATAAATGGCAGTGTAACTGCCGATAATAATGCATATAATGCATAAAATAAACATTTGCAAAAACAAAAATATAAAAATATTCTTTTGAGCAAGAAATATAAAAAATAAAGATATAAAAGTTGCATTAAGGCGTTATAGTTTGAGATGTTCAAATATCTTAAACTAAGGTTTTTAGGTTTTATGTTCAGTCTTTCTTCTAAGAGTGGTTTGTGTGAGAGTTGTTCAGGAGATGTTCATTCTTCCGAGCACAACGCTGCTACATCCTCTGAGTGATCCGGGAAAAGACGCAGGATGTCACGGGAATATTTGGAGTAGCCGTCATGGGAAAGTAAAACTCGTTTGAGGGTGATGAAAGACACGGCCCTCTCCAGAAGATCTGAGCTGTGGATGCCGTTCTGAAGATACTCTCCAAGAGCAGATTTCAGCTTCTCCAAACTGTTGCCACACTTCCTCTCCAAACATGTAAGAACGCATCTGAAAACAACAGTCACTTTAGTTCATGTGCATTTAAAAGATTAAAGCTTAGAAGATAATGCTTTATGGATTCATGAGTTTCTGAAGTTCTCACCTTGCGTGTTGAACATGTTGAGTCTTGAAGCTGCTCTGGAAAGACACGTCCATGTAAGTCGCCATGTTGAAGTTCAAGCCCTGAAGTGTCTTCGCTGTGAAATATCGTCTCATGATCTTGCATTTATACTCACACCTCACTCCTCTCGGCCAATCAGAAGCCTCAGAATAATGAACAATACTGTGTTGATGAGTGAATCGGTGGGATGTTCTCCACACCGCCATCTGCCAGTAAGGTCACTTATATTCATCTTCATGAATGTGGGGACGCAGGACATGTCAGGTTCCCACAAGATGTTCAACTCAAAATATGAAAGTCAGAGACAACTGTGATTATTGAAATCACAAGAGTTCTTCAATTCCAACTATTGGGAAAAAAAATGCACAGAACACACACATAAATATATATATTGAAACTCTGAGAATTTGAATATCGTGCAAAAGTTAATTTCAGTAATTCAACTGATATATTGAGTATATATAGTAAAGGTGAAACTAATATATTATATAGACTCATTACATTCAAAGTGAGATATTTCAAGCCTTTATTTGTTATAATTTTGATGATTATGGCTTATGAAAACCTTTTCAGAATATTCTAATTTTGAATTTGGGGTTTTCATAATTATGACAAATTCTTATAACAAAATTATAAGAAATAAAGGCTTGAAATATCTCACTTTGCATGTAATGAGTCTATATAATATATTAGTTTCACCTTTTAAGTTGAATTACTGAAATAAATGAATTTTTGCATGATATTCAAATTTTTCGAGTTTCACCTGTAAATGTATATATATATACAACCATAACACTAATTATATATACTGTTACAAATAATTGTGGTTGCCGTTGAATAGGTCGTCTAAAACATAAACATTCTGATGGTCTCTGAACTCATGAAGCCTGTAAAGTCCAGTTACTCCTGTGAGAACCGACACACTTCTATTGTGTGAGTGATTTAATGTGATGAAAACAGAAGTGTGTGAATCTGTGTGTCTCTGAGACTCCAGCCGCCAGAATAAAGATCTGTTAGAAAGCAGCTGCGTGTTCATTGAGCGTCGAGCATGTGGCGGCACACATCCCTCACTGCATTGTTTAGCACTGATGTTACAGTTTTTACTGGAGGACAACTGTACAGTATACCTGTCCAGCTAATGCTTTGCTAACGTTCTCGTAGAGTTATGAAAACATTATTTCTTCAATGTTCTTAGAACGTTATAAAAGCATACAGTTTTTTTTATGTTTAAAAACTTTTTTTCTTGATTATGCAAACGTTAAAGGAATATTCCATTTTATAATTTTGCAAACATTATGGGAACGTTACTTGTTCACTGAAACAAGTAACATTAAAAAATTTTTTCCAGAAAAACAGTTGTATATGTATGCAATGTATAAATAATGCTTTTGTGCTAATGTTTAGAGAACATTCGTAAAGACCAGATTGAAAAAAAAAACATTACTAGAAGAACATTCATCATAACTTTGAGAAAACCTTGCCAAAATTAATATTCTGATATTAAATTGAGTGAATGAAGAGAGCGTGAGAGACAGAACTCAGTCAAAGACAATAGACCTCAAGTAAGATGACCAGCATGAACAGATTGGACTAAACCTTTACACTATATGATCATATACTAATATTATACATTTTAAAATGAAAGGACTAAATCCATGCTTTATTTTAAGAAATTAGTGTAAAAATGTATGCGTATTATAACAAGTATTGCGCCGCAGAGGCGTGAGAAAGCCTGTAGGGAATCTGTCCTGCATTACGACTCATTATCATGTGAATAGACACACTTCTATTGTTGTGTGTGTGTCAGTGTGAGAAACTCTGGAGAACAGAGTCACAGTTCTAGTGTCATCAGCATCATAAACCCAAACACAACCTCAATATTTGACACACACAAGAGAGTCGACACACTTATGGACATTCACACACATGCATGATGCATTCACATGATGTCATATTCATGATGTCATCAGCAGTGTGACCAGAATCAGCAATATCACTATTAATTTTCCTTTATGCATCATCAACTTTTACAATGACTAAGCTTTTGCATCCGGTACTTAAGAAACTTTTCTCATCAAATTGCAAAACTTTTTCACAGATGCAACTAAAATCTTATTTTATGCTAAAAAAAGGAAATTAAAAGTGCTATTTTATATTCCATAATTCATATAATATGCAGGAAATGTATCTGCAATTGTGAAAATAATTGTGATAACTCCCTGACTCGGGAAACGAGCATCATAAACTTTTGCAATGACTAAACTTTTGCATCAGATACTTAAGACACTTCTGTCATCTAAACGCAAACATCTCACAAACACAACTAAAATCTTATTTGATAAAAAAAAAAAAAGCAAATAAAACTTTTTTTTATTTTTTTATTGCATATTCCATTCTAAATTTAGGAAAGTTGCATATTTGCAAGAGAATAGTTGTGATCATAAAGTGTGTGATAACTGACGCGTTTGCCTCCAGATGGCCGGTGACGTCAGCAAGAACAGAGTCTTCAGCGGCACTAATGCTTCATTCAGGACTCTGGATGCTTTTGTGCTCCATTGATGTGAAGACAGAGAGTCAGTGTGGGAACCTCACATGAGATCTACTCACACTGACCAACACATACACACACACACACACACACACACACACACACACACACACACACACACACACACACACACACACACACACACACACACACACACACACACACACACACGCTTCATCATCAGGCTGTGACGTCACTACAGCAATCATAATGCTAAAGATCATAAATTAAGACAAATATCTGCAGTTACTTCTGTGGAAAGACTTGACATTTTTAACTTTTATGCACATAAAATCCATATGCGTCTCTAAAAAAGCTTCAACAATTAGAAAGCATTTGAACAGTTTAGTTTGTATTGCCGTTATATTGCATTTCATTATTCAGCATTTTTCTTATTAATGTATAATTCTTGTTCCTCTCTTTCCGTTTTTCTCAAGTTTAAACTTTATTCTTAAATTGTACAGTAGTTTGGTTCATCTTCTGTTGTTTTTAAATGCGCTCCATAAATAAAGCATTGATCTAATTGGTTATACCGTTTTATATACAGATTTTTTAAATATATTCTAGTGTGATATTAACCTTAGGAATGTGCATTAAACACTGCTTTACACAGTAATTGAGAATCCATGTGCAGGAATGATGTGATGTGAGGCGATGCAGGAGTCACTGACGCCGCGTGTCTCTAATGAGGAGTGTGTGTTGCTTCAGTGACATTGATGTGAACACCAGATCTCTACAGGTCAGCACTTTCTCAGATTCTCCCCTGAGACACACAGATAGAGGATCATTGAGCATGTGGCGGCCCACATCCCTCATTGTCTGGTTGAGCTCTTCCATTGGCTCCAGACTGTGAGAAACTCCAACAAGCTCAAGCCTCACACATTCATATGGAGATTTGTGAGTATAAATAGAGGATCTGCAGCCGCTGTGAATCAGACTCGCTCTGCACAGAGATCTACAGCACAGAGATCCAGACATGACACCTACAATCATCTCAAAGGAGCATCTCCCTCTCAACAACAAGGTACATCACATGATCCTCCTCACAGCAACATCACATCCGCAGCTTTCACGACTCTTCTCCATCACTGCTTATTCCAAGACACGTTCCTGATGCTTTTCTGTCTCCATCTGCAGCTGAGAAAGCCAATAGTGGAGAAGATGCGGGGCAGAGATGCTCTCATCAGCAGCTCAAGTGTCTTCTGGCTCCAGAGCTCCTGATTCCCAGCTGGAGAAAGCAGAAATCCTGGAGATGACGCTCACAGTTCCAGTTCACATGCTGTCAATCAAGGCTTCTCCAGGAGTGTGTGTGAGATCCAGAGATGAGATGAAGACACAGAGCCAGAGAAGAAGCTCTTCCAGAAGCTGCAGACATCATGTGATCAGAACAGGAGGGAAAGTGTCGTGCCTCGGCTGCTCAGACCAGAACACCTTCAGCAAAGAGATGAAGGCCAACAAGAGCGCCACCTGGAGGCCGTGCTAGATCTCACACTGAACATCTACACTAGACTCAGTGACTGTGGCGTTTCAGCTTCTCTTCTGGAGAAAAACTGTTTCATGAGTTCCAGTTTGGAAGAGATATTTGTGCTGCAAAAGTGCTGATGATCCGATCTTCTGTGAAGACTCAAGAGTTCCTGATGGGAACATTTACTGGCGTCTATATTAGACAACATTGACTTTTACATTAAATGCATCTTGATAAGATGTGAAGGAAACACTTCCTTTATTATTTTAAAGGCTATTCATACTCAAGCTTTGTTCTACAAGCTGATGAAGAGTCGATTACACAGAACACTGACAAGAATCTTGCTTCATTATTAATTATTATGTGCTGTTTGTGGCTCAAATTGGGGTTATATTTTATTTCCTCTTAGATGATATTCATAGAGAGACTTTAGGATTTATATTTTATCTCTGATGGGAATATACTGATGTCTATATTAGACAACATTGACTTACATTACATCTTCAAGAGATGTGAAGAAACCCATTTCTTTATTATTGTAAAGACAGTTTATAATGATTTAACATATCAAGCTTTGTCCTAAAAGCTGATCAATTTACACAGAAAATTATATATGAAATGTTATAATTTCTTGATATTAATGTGATGCGTTATAAATTCTGTGCTGTTTATAGTGATTCAAATTGGGCTAATATTTGTCTTCCTCTGGGATTACCATTTTACAGAGACTTTATGATTCATATTTGATCTTTACCTCTTTGGTCTATCATATATCATATTCAAATTCATCCTGTTTTAAGGGTTTGTAAGCGGTTTTTGGTTCTCGACGTTCTCTAAATCTTCTCCTGTACTGTATACAGCGGTCCCTGTTCCTTCTGTGAAGGTTTATAGCAAACTTTGTCATATTGGCATTTGTCATTTTAATTGATCACGTGATCATTTGTTTTTTTGTGAAGGCAAATGAAGTTTTAAAACACAAAAGCAGTTAAGTGAATGTATTTCTGCTGCGAAATAAAACAATCAATTGAACACCTGACATCTTCTGTGATTATTAATGTCATTGTAGCGTAGCCTATGTTAAAAGGAGGACTCTTCTCCCTCTTTGTCTTGAATGAAAATAAGCCACAAAAAAAAAAAACGTCCGCCTCACAAATAGTCCCGATGTTTTCTAATAAATAAAAAAATAAAAAATTAACCCACAAAATCCCATCCCAACATTATCTCTCAATTGTCAAACTCATTAAACAATCACAGTCATTCCTTCAACACTCACACACACAAACACACACACACATTTCATTCTCAGACTCAATTTTTCTATCATGAAAACGCTGCAAACTGAGGGTTTTAAAGGCTCTCAGAAACATGCATCATTGAAGCCATCTTAAATGTATCTGTTCAATAAAACACTTACTCACCTGAGTAATAAATCATCTCCGCGTCGCTTTTACAACTTTTCCAATCCCTCAGTTCTCCATCTCTGAAAAGCCAAGCCAGCAGACTCTCCTGTTCGGCGTTTGTTTAAACTGGTGATTCTCCGGAGGTTGGAGATTTATCGGCTCCATGTGCACGTGTTGTTCTCGCTCGTTTTGACAACTAACCCCTGACCTCTCACACCAGACACGCGGCAAAGCAACCAGAGCATTTGTGTGAAGAGTTCCTGTTCCATAACAGGTCAGGCTCCTACATATAAAATATGCTAGGCCTACATGTTTCCGCTCCCAGTTAAAACAGAGAAATGCATTTGATAATTTTACTCATGCATTAGCCTAATGCATTCATTGATTCCTCGAGACAAGCGCGGAACATGTCTCGAGGCATGTACGCAACATGTACGCAATTTCCCGCCAAAACCATCCCGACATGTCTAAAATATAAACACTTATAATAGGCTTACCATAAACACGTTTAGGAGGAAGTATTGATGATGCATTGACTCAAATATAATTAAGGGGCTCTGTAGTTAGACATGCCATTCACACAAATGTACGGAGAGCCTAAAGGGACATAGTGAAGAAGAAAACTAGATAGGATGAAAAAATTATGTCAGTGCTTTGGTATTCTCTCGCAAATATTTTGCGTTCCACTGAGAAATGTTGCATTTGCTCGCAAAGAACACAAAAGTTATGCATGCAAACACAAACTTTGTTTCTCGGGTTAACGCAAAGGTTTTGTGAGTGAACGCAAAGTTTCTTGGGGAATGAAAAAGCATTCAAATATAGCCTATTTTTCCCACCATGTCACTACTATAAAATAAATAATTTTTAAGAAAATATTTATGCATTATATATAATGTATATAATTGAGTAATCCTGGGATAGCCTACATGAACTCCAGATCGAGGAATCACTGACTTAACATCTATTAAGGATATTCAATGCATTTAATGCATGAGCAAAATGATCAAATGCATTTCTCTGTTCTAACTGAGAGCAGAAACATGTGGCAGATTTTATATGTAAGAGCTTGACTTGTTAAGGAGCATGCAGGAAATCTTCATAATACACATGAAATAAGAGACTGAAATATGAATTGTAAAAAAGATAACTTCTTTTATTTTCTATTTTTTGGACGCAGTTGTCCATTTGTATGGCTTGAGATCATTGTTGAATCACAATACTTATATAGAACAACATTTGCTCCATTAAAGGAGCTTTGGGTTAAAAACTCTTTGTGCAGTTTAAACGAAAACAGCATTCATTTACAAACACAAAGATTAAGTTATAATGCAGTGTAACTGCCAGAAATAATGCATATAATGCATAAAACGGAGCATTTGTAAAAACAAAAATATAAAAATATTCTTTTGAGCAAGAAATTTAAATCCAAATGTAAAAATCATTAAGACATACAGTTATATATCCAAAGTTATATAGTGAGAGAATTTTTAAGTCTTCTTTATGTTCAGTCTTTCTTCTAAGAGTGGTTTGTGTGAAGAGTTGTTCAGGAGATGTTCATTCTTCCGAGCACAACGCTGCTACATCCTCTGAGTGATCCGGGAAAAGACGCAGGATGTCACGGGAATATTTGGAGTAGCCGTCATGGGAAAGTAACACTCGTTTGAGGGTGATGAAAGACACGGCCCTCTCCAGAAGATCTGAGCTGTGGATGCCGTTCTGAAGATACTCTCCAAGAGCAGATTTCAGCTTCTCCAAACTGTTGCCACACTTTCTCTCCAAACATGTAAGAACGCATCTGAAAACAACAATCACTTTAGTTCATGTGCATTTAACAGTTTAAAGCTTAGAAGATAATGCTTTATGGATTCATGAGTTTCTGAAGTTCTCACCTTGCGTGTTGAACATGTTGAGTCTTGAAGCTGCTCTGGAAAGACACGTCCATGTAAGTCGCCATGTTGAAGCTCAAGCTCTGAAGTGTCTTCGCTGTGAAATATCGTCTCATGATCTTGCATTTATACTCACACCTCACTCCTCTCGGCCAATCAGAAGCCTCAGAATAGTGAACAATACTGTGTTGATGAGTGAATCGGTGGGATGTTCTCCACACCGCCATCTGCCAGTAAGGTCACTTATATTCATCTTTATGAATGTGGGGACGCAGGACATTTCAGGTTCCCACAAGATGTTCAACTCAAGAGTTCTGCAGTTGTAGCTTTTAAATAATGCAGAGGACACAGTCAATATGCTTTGAAAATCTGTTTTAAAACAATTAAAAAATGCAAAGAATTATACATTTCAGCACAGGTGTAAAAAATGCAAAGGAAAAAAAGTTCAACTACAAATTAAATTTAGGGTTAGACTTAATTTCTATATAGTGCATCATTAACACTGGATTTGAAAATACAAGTGTTAAAAATTGATACACATGATTTTTCGATGATCTTGTCAGTGCTAAACAAACACTTGTGGACTCTTGAAAGTCTAACATGCTTTAAGAAAGTCTATTCCCATGTGAAACTGCAGGATATGTGTGTAAATATCCATAAGTGTGTCGACTCTCTTGTGTGTGTCCAATATTGAGGTTGTGTTTGGGTTTAGGATGCTGATGATGTGACTGTTCTCCAGAGACCATTCCGACGATACGTCTGAAATATAAACACTTATAATAGGCTTAACATAGTGAATCAAGTAGACGGAACAATTTTTTTGAGGAAGGATTGATAATAAAGATATAGATTATTCCATCACCATGTCACTTAAGGTGCTCCGTACTAATGCATAAAAGTTGCACATTATTATTTACACTAGAACTGTGACTCTGTTCTCCAGAGTTTCTCACACTGACACACAAACACAACAATAGAAGTGTGTCTATTCACATGATAATGAGACGGACAAATACTAATAAAACCCCAGGGATTTAAACTCTGCAAGCGTTTCCCACGTCATTCACGTTCACTTCAAAATCACTTCTGTGCAAAAGTTTTTTAATCCGGGTCAATTTAAAGAAAATATACTGATATACAAGTTAAATTGGTAAAATTTTGAAGGATTTATTTTTATTTTATTATATATTTTTATTTGATCATTTATTGTTTTTTTTATCACAACAGTCTAGCTATTATAAAGTGTACTAATGGTCCAGTGCGACACACGGCACAGATGATTCAGTCTTTGGGAACCGAGTTACTCCTGTGAGAACCGACACACTTCTATTGTGTGAGTGATTTAATGTGATGAAAACAGAAGTGTGTGAATCTGTGTGTCTCTGAGACTCCAGCAGTGACAGCCGCCAGAATAAAGATCTGTTAGAAAGCAGCTGCGTGTTCATTGAGCGTCGAGCATGTGGCGGCCACATCCCTCATTGTCTGGTTGAGCTCTTCCATTGGCTCCAGACTGTGAGAAACTCCAACAAGCTCAAGCCTCACACATTCATATGGAGATTTGTGAGTATAAATAGAGGATCTGCAGCCGCTGTGAATCAGACTCGCTCTGCACAGAGATCTACAGCACAGAGATCCAGACATGACACCTACAATCATCTCAAAGGAGCATCTCCCTCTCAACAACAAGGTACATCACATGATCCTCCTCACAGCAACATCACATCCGCAGCGTTCACGACTCTTCTCCATCACTGCTTATTCCAAGACACGTTCCTGATGCTTTTCTGTCTCCGTCTGCAGCTGAGAAAGCCAATAGTGGAGAAGATGCGGGGCAGAGATGCTCTCATCAGCAGCTCAAGTGTCTTCTGGCTCCAGAGCTCCTGATTCCCAGCTGGAGAAAGCAGAAATCCTGGAGATGACGCTCACAGCTCCAGTTCACATGCTGTCAATCAAGGCTTCTCCAGGAGTGTGTGTGAGATCCAGAGATGAGATGAAGACACAGAGCCAGAGAAGAAGCTCTTCCAGAAGCTGCAGACATCATGTGATCAGAACAGGAGGGAAAGTGTCGTGCCTCGGCTGCTCAGACCAGAACACCTTCAGCAAAGAGATGAAGGCCAACAAGAGCGCCACCTGGAGGCCGTGCTAGATCTCACAGCGGCCAGCGGCTCACACTGAACATCTACACTAGACTCAGTGACTGTGGCGTTTCAGCTTCTCTTCTGGAGAAAAACTGTTTCATGAGTTCCAGTTTGGAAGAGATATTTGTGCTGCAAATAAAAGTGCTGATGATCCGATCTTCTGTGAAGACTCAAGAGTTCCTGATGGGAACATTTACTGACGTCTATATTAGACAACATTGACTTTTACATTAAATGCAAATTCATGTCATTTTTAAAAGACTTTATTATTGTCCTTATCAGGGCTACAAAGATAAATTACCTAAGATCATAAGCAACAACAATAGATTTGACCAAAAAATTAATTAGAAACAAATAGTTTTTTTCCATTTTTGGGATTGCTTGTTCTCTTTTGTCTTCAGTGAAGACTTTATCAAGGTCATCATGGACTTATGATACAGAATAAACTATTTAATCTGAATTTGCTTTGGTAAAAGCAATGAAACAATTTCTGTGAAGGAAATATAAACCCTTTTTATTAATCAAACTTTCGAAGTTAAAGTTTTTCTCTTTTGATTTAAGGCTATTTTCAGCTTGGAAAAATATGTATACTGACTTTGTCTTCTGTGAAGCCACAAGCCGTAATGTGATGCAAATGTACGCAAAAGTCTTTTATAAAGAAGTGCAGTCATTCCTGAACCATGTTCTGATGTAAGTTCCTGTGATTTGGAGAATTGTTCAAATGAAAAGTTGTGATACGTTATCACTGAATGAATGCAGATATCAGTCACTGAAAATAAAACAAAAAACTTCACTATGTTTCCTCATGTTTCCATGTAAACTGAACCTCCACTGACAAAAACACCAATAATAATAGATTAATACTAGAATAATACTATAAGCATTCGTAAAATATGAATTTTGTTTAAGACACCATTTTTTATGAACCAGATTTTAACACTACCATAGCAAAGTCATGAAATAGTTTTTTGCATAACTCCCAAACTACATTTTCAAGAGATAAGTCTCATGTACAAGGTTAAAACAGCAAGAGCGGATCTTTAAGGACTCTATATAGTAAAAAAGAAAGTGATGTATTTGTCATGTGACGACTCACACAAGTTTCAACGTCAACATTAAATCATGATAACATGGTGAATGACTAAAGGCATAGACGTATAGGCTGTGTCTCAATTTAAAAGGATATAAATATACAGACAGCTGGGCATTCGATGAGTTCAGGGAAGTCCTATGATGCCCAGAAAAGCTGTCTAGTAGATCTGTTCACGGGTTAGAGGAAAATTATAATGATATAAATAGGGATATTCAACAACCGTTTTTTGCCTAATGTTAGAATAAAATTAGAATATCGTGCAAAAGTTAATTTATTAATTCAACTTAAAAGGTGAAACTAATATATTATATAGACTCATTACATGCAAAGTGAGATATTTCAAGCCTTTATTTATCATTTTGATGATTATGGCTTACAGCTTATGAAAACCTTTTCACAACATTCTAATTTTGAATTGAAGCTGTAAGCCATAATCATCAAAATGATAACAATTAAAGGCTTGAAATATCTCACTTAGCATGTAATGAGTCTATATAATATATTAGTTTCACCTTTTAAGTTGAATTACTGAAATAAATGAACTTTTGCACAATATTCTAATTGTTGGAGTTTCAACTGTACATAAAATCATGATAATAGGATTCACGTGTAAGTATAATAGAAATCGATACCGTCTGCAAACACTGCATAGATTCTGAAGTGCTTTTCAACTCTGAGCGTCCCTGAGCGTTCACTACAAAAATAACTTTCACTGCTTATTTACACACTGAAAAATCATAGTTACTTTTAAAAGAGCCTTTTATCCAAAGCATCTGTATATGAACTGTGATGTCTGTATCTGTCCAGTTTCTGCTTCAACACCTTTATGTTTGTAGCTGAGATCCTTAACCTTTAACCAACCAGTACGCCACGCATTAAAGAGAGTCCCGTTTTAGGAACGTTTCTTGTTGCTGTTGATTCCTGCGTTCTGTTGTGCGATGATAAAGTCCAGGATGAGCTGGGCAGATTTCCTCGGTCGCTCCATCACTACAGAATGACCACAGTTGTCTAGCAAATGAACCTGGGATCCGGAAACGGCTTCGGCCAGAACTGAAGCCCCGGACACGTCCAACACCTGTAGGATACGGTATACAGTTTAGTCTTTAACCCCTTATATTGGCACCGGCCAATGCCATTACATATTTAAAACAGTAATATCCTATACTAAACCTAAACTAATCTTGACAAATTATATATCATTTGAAAGCTTACAATCTCTAGTTTACATATTTGGTGGCTGATTTTCAAAATAAATAACAGAGGAGCCGCAATTTATCAATTTGCAACAATAATATTTTCATACTCCTAAGGCGTGTTCAGACCTTTATTTTGAAATAGTGAAAATCATGAAAGAATGGTAGAAACCTCAGTTTGTTTTCATGCCAAGAGTTCAAAAGATAGCATCCATTCAATTATTTTTAGAAAAAAAGGTCTGAAAATGTTTTAAATATAAAGAAAAAAAAAATAGATTCAGCATTTGTGCTATAATGCACATACGTGATCTTTCTGTTTCTTATGGTTGAATTAATTTTAAAATCTGCCAAACTTTTGCCAAACCATCCTATACTTTCGAATAGGATGTCTACTTCATAAATTGTATGAAAATTATACAAAATAATGGTTCAGATCACTCAAACAACATATGGAAATGGAGGCGCCCTTATATGGGCAGTAATGTCCACTAGTGGAGAAGTGTGGTACTGCGCACAAACTAAATCTCACTGAACGCTTATTTTTTTGAGATATCAACCTAAATTTTTAAACACAACTTGTTCAGATTTTTGGCTTTGATTTTTTTGCATTTTTAGAGTCCTCCAGGTTTTGAAAATATATATTTTATATAAAATATGAATAATAAAAAAATTAACATTATACATTTTCATAAACTTAAACTTCTATAACTTTTTTTCTGTTTAACTTCCTTAATTTATTTAACTTCTACAAAAATCTGCTAAAATGTCTTCTTAAAAACAAGACCAATCTTACATCTATATGTAGGATGGGGATGAAATGCATTTTTTTCAATGGCTGATTCTTAAACTTACAACTACATGTGATTTCAAACCTTGCAAAGAAGAAAAGCAATCACCAGCAATAGTGATTTATCATTGCTAACCCTAAAATTATTTTAACTTTGTCACAGTAAGTTTGGAAATTGCATCATTTAAATAGATTAAATTCTAGCGGTATCAGATCAGTTTCTGTGTGATTAGTAATGCATCACACACACATAATAACACACATTACAACCCATGACATTTCTTCTTCACAACATGTTTTGTGCCCACATTGCTCAAAATGTTATGGAGTTTAAGGTCAGAGCAACTGTAGCAAATTTTTAAGATATTCATTTTTTCTTTTTTAGCTCTTTTGGAGATTTTATGGTTTATAAAGCATGTTAATGTGAGTAAAGCATGTGCTATATGATGGCTTTGTACAGTTACTAATCAAGAAACTGTAAGACGACTAAGGTGTGTTAGTAAAGTAAACAGGGAGTGCAACAGTAGCTTATCCATCCACACTTTCAGTGGCCTTGGTTGCGGAAGTATTTTTCCCATTCATTTTTTCCCATAGGGATTTTTAAAAAAACGCCTTCATTAAAGCATTATAAGCCCTGAATCAAACCAACTAGCTGAATCACCACACATTGAAGCCAAAAAGTATTTAAAAATCAGACAAAAAAGGCAAAGGCACCAGACTGTGTACTTAACCGCTTTAACAAGGATTATAAAACGGTTAGTTCCAATCCTTGATTCTGATTGGTCAATAGCTGTGTTTTATTCACGATAAAACACGGCTATGACCGCTTCACCCAACGGTTCTATGTATCACTACACAACACCCCTAGCAACCGCTCTTAGAAACTTAAACACATGTTTGATCTCATTGATAATGTTCATGCTATAGTACAGTATTGTGAGAGATCGAGTAAGCGAGTGTACCTGCATTTACAGTAGATATAGCATTTTCCTTCAGGTCAGTCCTATATTCATAATAAAAAAATCAGTTTGAATGTCCGCTGCGATATCTTGTCTTTTCAACAGTTAAATGGATAGTTCACTTTGAAATTACATTTTGGTATGTTTTATCTTACCTGAAGTGCATCCAAGATGTCGGTGTCTTTGTCTCCGCAGTAGTTTCAATGTTGATATTTTTAGGTCAAACCTTTCTTGTCTGTCAGTCATATAATGCAGGTCTATAGGCACTGTCTCCAAAAGCATGCAGTCCAAATTAAAAAATTCCCCATCGTAAGTGCACATTGATGGCCTAAGCTCGCGCGAACTCATCCGGGAGTGTTGAGTTTTCACTTATTCCCAATTTGTAAGCCTTCTATCTTGACACACGACTCGCTTCATTGTTCAGGCCAATCAGAGGCATACGTTGAGCCGTACAGCCAATCACACGCGTTTCTGCTGAGTTTAAAAATGCAACGTCCAATCGAATGCGGTTAGATTAGTTTCCGGGGAAGAAATCCGGTGTAAACAGATCAGATGGACGTTGTTGTGTAAAAGAGATAAAAACGATATAAATACTGTTCGTTTTATCACACAAACCGCTTGTTTCGTGTCTTAGGCCATCAATGTGCACTTACCAAGGGGAATTTTTTAATGTGGACTTTTCTCTGCATGCTTTTGGAGACAGTGCCTATATACCTGCATTATATGACTGACAGACAAGAACGGTCTGACCTAAAAATATCAACATTGAAACTACTGCGGAGACAAAGACACCGACATCTTGGATGCACTTCAGGTAAGCTAAAACATACCAACATTTAATTTCAAAGTGAACTATCCCTTTAAGGGGTTTTCCCGTGCCTTTCTTCTCCATGATCACAAGTTTGAGGCATTTCGATGTGTCTTTGCCGCCATCTATTGGCGAAATAATGTATGTAACTTATGTTGCTGTTTACAGTCAGGGACTATTTTTTCCCAGCGGAAATCAAGTAAGCGAGTGTACCTGCATTCACACAGTAGCCATAGCATTTTCCTTCAGGTCAGTCCTATATTCATAATAAAAAAAAAATCTGTTTGAATGTCCGCTGCATCTTGTCTTTTTAACAGTTAAGGGGTTTTCCCGTGACAGTCATCTGTCAGTTGTGTCTTCCTTCTCCGTGATCACAAGTTTGAGTCCGTTCAATGTAAAAGTCTTCTCTACTGACTGACTCGCTCATAAAGACAGTGTTTGCCGCCATCTATTGGCAAAATAATGTATGTAACTTCTGTTGCTGTTTACGGTCAGGGACTATTTTTCCAGCGGAAGGAAGGCTTTTAGTGATTTTACTTCATGAAAGTTGCATAGATACATATTTTTCGGCTTTAATATTTGTAATAACGGCCCTTCAGCCGTGACTTATTCACGACACAGGACTAGCCTCGAGTACCTTATTGCTTACAAATAACTACAATCCCATGAAGCATGAAGCACTGTACACACACACACACACACACACACACACACACACACACACACACACACACACACACACACACACACACACACACACACACACACACACGATTTGTTTATTTTGATTCTCTGATTGGTGGAGATTTCTCTGAAGAATCATGGGTAGTGTAGTTTTTTATATAACACGATTATTTAAAAAATAAGTTGAAATTATGTGGACTGATGGTTTTAACAAAAGCTTATATCATCGATTAACAACCTCATAGTTTACAGGGCTGTCTTTAAAGGTTTATAAGTTATGTTAAAAAACAGTTTCCCTATGGGGGAAATTAATAGCGTTTTTACTTCCAGAAAAGTACGGTTGTGATCTATTCAGTTAAAGTAAGTCCATACCTGGTCGTTTCTTCCCCATATGACTTGCAGAGGAGTTGAGATGAGATGCATGTTCTCATGTAAAGAGTGTCTGGATTTTTCTCCGACAAGCTCCATAAAACCTGCAGAAAATATTAAGAGTTAATGACACAGATACAGAGAGTAAGTTACAGTAAAACAACACCAGCGATACTCACACTCTCGGTAGAAGTCATTGTTTGGGATGCGAACGTCAACCAGACCTTGAAGAATCTAGGAAACCAGAGGAAGAAAAAACAGTCATTAGCAACTGATTCAGTGTTAAAACTCTCATACGCAGAATCACTCGCTAAGTTTCCATCCACTTGTCAATCGAATTATCTGAAGTTCGGTAAAAAAAACTCATGCGAATAAAGCTGGTGAAAGTGTGTTTCCATCCAACGGCTTTAAAGCGAATAAAAACCAGTGCGTAATGACGTCACATGCTGTTTTGCGATCAAATTGGTATATCGAATTGATTTGAGACATTTTAAGGTGTTTCCATTAATTTTCGCTCTGAATCGCACAACATTCAAGCCAACGTTTGCGAACAAAGTTTTGCTAGACAAAATGCAATTCGTTATTTATTCGGCAACTAACGTTTCCATCAGGGTTTATCGCATAAGCCGTATATCGATCAAGATAAAATCGATATCGAGTCGATATTCATGAAATTCAATCGAATTTTACTGTTTCCATAAGGCATTTTTAATTCGATATCACTTAAAGGTTGGGTAGGTAAGAATTGTATAAAGAACTTTTTTTCAAATTGGCTTAAACTGTCTTTATATACCAATACATAATTAAAATGTAAGTACTTTGAAAAAGAGAGTATAAAAATTGAGTGACTCTAGTGTATTTAATCTTCAAAAAACACAGCTCATTAATTCCTACTGGGACGAAACAAGTGATTGGCTTGCGCGACTGTCACTCTCCGTCGCCATGACTACCGCCGCTATTACTGGCTCCGCCCACCCGTTTTTAGGTGGGAGTGAATGTAATTAATGAGCTGTGTTTATTGAAGATTAAATACACTAGAGTCACTCAGTTTTTTATACTCTCTATTTCAGAGTACTTGCATTTTAATTATGTATTGGTATATAAAGACAGTTTAAACAAATTTGAATAAAAGTTTTTTTAGACAATTCTGACCTACCCTACCTTTAATTGAAGTAAAAACGTGTGGATGGAAACATAGCTAATGTGCATAAACACACCTGTTTAGGAATCTTAAAGCGCACGAACGAGCACAGTCGGAGCATCTCCTCCATCTCCTCTGGTGTGGAGGGAATCAGCGGGATCTCGTCACTGTCCTGACTGCTCTCCAGCTCCCTCAAACGCTGAACAAACTTACTTTCAGTGGGATACTGAAGCCCTGTGAATCCAAGAAAAGTTTGAGAACCGGCCATCATATTTCAGGGAGACGAATCATAAAAAAAAGTCAAACTGAAGTAACCTCTTCTTACAGTTTTTTATCAGTATTTTATTGTTTACACACAGTATAATGGCCTTTTTTTGGCACAAAGTATATGTCATAGGATATTAATATGATACTTTGGACGTTTTGCAATTAAAAACAACATAAAAAACATCCGGACATTGCCTAAGAATGGGTCATTTGCTCCAAATGTTGAAATGTCCCTTGATGAACTATTACTGACTCTGACCATCAGGATTATTGCACTGTTGAAGAAGTACTGGGTCAGAAACAAAATCAACACACACACACACACACACCCACGCACGCACGCACACACACACACAGACACACACACATTCTTATACATCTATCTTTATGAGGACATTCATTGACACAATGCAATCTCTAGCAGTTTACCCTAACCTTACCCATCACAACTAAGTGCCTAACCTGAACCCTGACCCTAAACCGACCCTTAACCTCATTATAATCTTATCCCTAAAACCAAGTCTTGACCCTCAAACAGGCCTTTAAAGCGGTCTCAGAAAGTGAGGACCGGCCAAAATGTCCTCACTTTACTCTCTTTGTCCTCACTCCAATGGTCTAAAACTCAAACTGGTCCTCACAAAGATAGTTGAACAAGTACACACACACACACACTCACACACACACACACACACACACACACACGCCCCTCCCAATAAGAGAGTGTCCTACATTCAACACCTTTAAACCTCACTTAAAACAGTGCTAGAAAACCAGAGATGTACTCATTTTTATTACCCATAAACATGAACAATGTCTTTGTCATCATGTATATCATATATTTTTGTTTTGTTGTTTGTTTTGTCAATGTATATTGTTGTCAATGTTACAATATTGTTGTTATAGTGAATGAATGCTGTATGATTGTTGGCTGTCTTTATGTTAGTCTTATGTTACCGGCCTAGGGACTGCAGATGAAAAGTAGTTCATGAATATGCATGGTCCCTATTACGTCACAAATAAACCAATCAAATAAAAATAAATAAATAAAAACACACACACACACACACACCTGCAGGACAGATGAGAGTGACGCCGCAGAGATCAGTCGGGTGACGGGCAGCATAAACTCCTGCTACGTTTCCACCCATAGACGTGCCGATCAAATGGAAAGGCTTTTTCCTCAAGCCGGTGCTCTTGACAAACTACAGAAAGAGGAAAACATGAGAACATACAACCAGCTGTTATTAAAGAAACGACCAGTTTGTTAAATGTTTTAAAACTATTAACATTCTTGGTTATACAAAACATTCCATTTAATCATTATTATGCAAACATTAGTCAAGTCAAGTCATCTTCATTTATATAGCGCTTTTAACAATGTAGATTGTTTCAAATCGGCTTTACAGAGATAAACGGATAATTTAAAGTAACAGAGATTGTTTTGTCTTTATAGCGGTTCTTGAATAAAGATATTTTCCAGCTAAAGTTTTCCGATCATTAGTTATTAAATTAGAGACCGCTAAGATCATAGATATACATAATAAAGGCTAGATGTCTCGTCTGCGCTGCTGGCCAATGGAGGTCGACGTCCGCACCTGGCGGCCATCCTCACTCGTAACATTGTGTTTTAATGGTGCATGTAATTTTTAAATAACCATAACTTGCTCAATTTTCTACCGATTTTCAAACGGGTTGGTTTGTTATAAACGTCAGAGATGTAGTTATGACACTGCATACTTATGAATAATTATAATATTATATATTTCAACATGTTCAAGCATCCAGAATTATAGCCACGTTAATAACGTTTGTAAGAAACCAATACTTTTGTAAATCTGTCAAGATTTCAGCGAGATAAGAGTATTTGTTTTCGTGCAGATCACTCACCGTACATCAGGAACCACAGAGACCGCCAGAAAGCTTGCCTGTGACAAGATGGCCGCCGGTGATGACGTTAGACACTCCGCCGTAAGACATCTAGCCTTTATTATGTATATTTATGGCTAAGAAGACACCGTTCTCTCTACACAGATTTTAAAAGTGAACCTGTGAGAAACGCTGATAAGAATTAATTCTATAGTTATGCGCATTTGAATATATGTGCGCAGGTTTGTAATTCCCTACAAACCAAGCCTTAACAAACTACTTGTCTGGCCTTAAAAAAATGTAGACCGAATTTTATCACTTCAGGGTAGATACGCGAAACCGAAATGATCCCGACCACGCTTTATCTGTAGAGTGGTAAAGGGATCCTCCATAGGGAGACTAGTTGGAACTTCAGCACTGCGTTGTCATGGGAACGTTACATTAGAATGTTCTCTGAACATTCTAAAACAAGTAGTAACATTTTAAAAAAATGTTACATAACTTTGAACGAACATTCTAAAGACATTACTGGAAGAATGTTTGCTCATAATTGAGAGAACCTTGTCAGAACGTTGTTGTTGTTGTTAGCTGGGATATATAGTTGCATAAGGGCGATGCAGCAGTAGACCTCATCAAATGTGCTCCAGAGATAAAAGTGAGTTATTTTTAATCTGCATCCATCAAAACAAGAGGCTGCACCCTTCATCTAGAAACAAAACACTCGCTCAGCATCCAGAAAATGCCTCTTTCAGCGCAATCTGCTCATCCGTGCAAATCACTAACTACCACAAGTTGCTTTAAATGATAAACAACCTCAAATGAGCCCAAATCAATCCTGTACGGGCGGTGTATTTCAGGCTGGGAAACACAGGCAAGTGCCCCAGGTTTGAAGAAGGGCGTCTATTTTAGGCACAAGCCCGTGTTGTTGAAGGAAAGCTGATTAGCTCTGGGAGAAGAATAGAGGAAATGAAGACACAAGGGCTTTTCACTGATCTCCAGATACTTCTGAGAAATCTCAACATGTAAGCCTAATAAATCCACTGTGTCATCATGAGAAATGTATTAGTCTGCAATGCATACTGTGTGATGTTTAGCCAAAAAGAAGAACTGGGTCAGTGGCTGGGGATTCATCAAGTTCAATTACATCAACTTAAGTGACAGATTTGAAAAACAGGGACTTTGTCTTTATCGTCTTTGTATGAATTGAAAAGAAATCAATCAAAATAAAAATATTATTATGTTAGGGCTGTAAATGATTAATCGCGATTAATCGAATCCAAAATAAAAGTTTGTGTTTACATAATATATGTGTGTGTATGTGTATAATTATTTTGTATATATAAATACACACATATGCATGTATATATTTAAGAAAAATTTGTCATTTATATATAAAATAGTTCTATTTATATATAATATAAATCATATAAAAATATATATTCAGTATAAAAATGCAAATATTTCTTTTATTATTACAAATTATTATTATTATTGCTACATACATACATTTTATTATGGATGATAAAATTATATTATGGATATCATATATATATATATATATATATATATATATAATAAATAAATGTATATATATTTTTTTCTATTTAATATGCAGGTGAAACTCGAAAAAGTAGAATATCGTGCAAAAGTTTTTTTTTTTTTTTTACGTTTTTTATTTTATTTTTTATAATTTTGATGATTATGGCTTGCAGCTTATGAAAACCCCAAATTTAGAATTAGAATATTGTGAAAAGGTTTTTATAAGCTATAAGCCATAATCATCAAAATTATAACAAATAAAGGCTTGAAATATCTCACTTTGCATGTAATGAGTCAATATAATATATTAGTTTCACCTTTTAAGTTGAATTACTGGGGAAAAAAAGTAACTTTTGCACCATATTCTAATTTTTCCAGTTTCACCTGTACATATTTTACCTAATTTCATAAGTTTTGTTGTTATTGTTTTTTCACCTGATGTATCCGGTTGACTTGGCCCTCTATGGAATAATCCTCAGGACCGGTGCGTGTCGTCCCTTCATGTCCCGGCATGTCCACACACACCAAGTGCACATTTCTAGGGAGAAACTACAAAGAGCAAACAACATCAGTCAAACATTTCCATATAAAACATCATCTGATCCATATAAAACAAAGCAATGATTGTGTCAACAGAATATAATACTTTTTGACCGATTTCTAAATCATATTACATAACTGTTCTTTAGATCATGTGATTTGTTGGTTATTATGTGGAACAGTTCATTAATTTTAAGCATTTTATATGCATTTTTGCCCTTTAAAACCCCCAAAAATAGCAGTGAACTGTTAAGCCGCTGCGGTTCCTTGCCTTGACCACACCGAGCCACATGTCCTTGTGTGCAGAGAACCCGTGTAACATGAGGACGGACGGACGTGCGCCTGGATTCCCTCTGTGAGAGAAACAGAAGCGATATCCTTCATATTCTGCATAATCCACCTGCATTCCCAGCCGTCTGCGCCAATACCTGTTGAACACATCACCAAAAAGACTCGAATTGAAATAAAAATTGCATGAAAATAAAAATGCTATTATGCAAATCTAATGTTCTGCATGTAAAATAGGTGATTTCGTGGTAATTTGATATACAAAATGGTACTGAAGGATTAAAATGCTTACATACCATCCATGTTATTTATAATTTTTTGAAGCAAATGCAAGTCAAGTTTGCCGGTGCAAAACTCACAGCCATGATGAAAAATAGTTGGAAGGCTGTTGCGTATATGTGACCCTGGATCACAAAACCAGTCTGGAGCCGCACGGGTATATCTGTGGCAATAGCCAACTATACATTGTATGGGTCAAAATTATAGATTTTTCTTTTATGCCAAAAATCATTAGGATATTAAGATCATGTTCCATGAAGATATTTAGTAAATTTCCTACCGTAAATATATAAAACATGTATTTTTGTGAGTGAATGCAGCACAATCGTGAACATAAATGCACAACTTTAAAGGAGATTTTCTCAATGTTTAGATTTTTTTGCTCCCTCAGATTCCAGATTTTCAATAGTTGTATCTCGACCAAATATTGTCCTATCCTAACAAACCACACATCAATGGAAAGCGTATTTATTCAGCTTTCAGATGATGTATAACTCTAAATTTTAAAAAATTGACACATAAGACGTATGTGCTATAATCTACCGATTTAGTCCGATCACATAAAGTGACAAGACTTGCATGCATGGGGAATCGTTCATGTTCAAAATGCACTACGCCTATATTTTAGCAATTGTAATAGTGATGCTTTCAGAGTCTGAGAACACTGTTCACAAGCGATCCAGAAGTGACACTGAAGGAAGCAGTCCAGAGGCAAACAGCAGTTTTGATGACTGTGTCATTTAGAGCAAAGTTTGCCTCCCAGATATTACGAGAACCAAAGTCTACCGGGCAGCTTGCGTAAGATTCGACTGACATCAGCAACAAATGCAGCGCTGCATGTTCACGGCTAATGCACACACACACACACACACACACACACACACACACACACACACACACACACACACACACACACACACACACACACACACACACACACACACACACACACACACACACACACACACACACGCACACACACACAGCTTCCTGGATGCATTGAAACATCATGCATTATTCAAAGCTGTAGATATGTGTGACGACGAGTCAACAAATCCTTCACCCAGTTTAGTGACACGATAAAAAGAAGAGGCTGTTAAACGAACCAGCTTTATCAATGTCACCAGATAAGAGACGTGCTAAATAATACAAGCCTGAAAAGCAGTCGTGAATCCTGAAAGATTAGCCTTTAGATCGTGCCAGAAAACTAAAAATAATAATTTTCTTACCTAGTATTTTTGTCCTTATTTAGTTTTTTCCAGTATAGAAACCTACAAACATTATCAACTTAAATCAGGATACATTTACTTGAGAAGCTAAATGTAAATGTTCAAAATTAAGTGAGTTTATCCTTAAAACAAGAACAAATCTGCACATGGCGTAAGAAAAAATAAACTTAATTCAAAAGGAAAACAAGTTTATTTTTCCTTACCTCAATGACATATCTTTTTCTTGTTTTAAGCATGACTTTAATACAAATTAATAATTTTTATTGAAAACGTGACTTCATATTTTTTTATAGCCTATAATAATGACTTAAAGTCATTTTTGCTTGTCAAGTAAGTGCATCTTGATTTAATAATGTTTAAGTATGTGTACAGGACAAGACAAAAAAACAAAATAAGACAAAAATATTAAGTAAGAAAATCATGCCCTGGAAACATTGCCAATTTTTTTCACTGTTAAACATAATTTTCTTTGGAATTTTATAATATTTTGTGTGTGTCTGGTGCTGCTAATGACACAGAAATAACACGTTGCAACTTTATCTTGTGGATTGGACCCTGTGGTTTGTGTAACTGTAACTGATTGTATTGATAAGGCTTTTAAAATAAACAGAGTGTGCTTTTTTTCTCGTTTAATTAACGGCAGCACTGTGAAAAATAACAAGTGTTAAAATCAGTGTTGGGGAAAGTTACTTTTAAAAGTAATGCATTACAGTATTGCGTTACTCCCTTAAAAAGTAATTAATTGCATTACTTTTTTAGAAAAGTAATGCGTTACGTTACTTTTGCATTACTTTTTTCCCCCACCTGGGCTGGGGTTGTTTTTTTAATAACACAAAAGTTATATTTTTGGGCAAATGTAAAGACCCTTTCACACCAAAAGTGAAATAATCATCCTCAGGCTGAAGGACATGTGTACAGTAGAGGAAACCACACAAGCAAACCTTTCTATCTTTCTATAGTGATTTTTGCTTATTTAACTGAATCATCGAAGGTCAGACGGAAGTACATTGGTCAATAAAGTAAGATTAAATGCATAAAAAATTGTTTTATTTAACAAATTTAATTTTTGGAGGTTTGCATAGTATTCTGATTCTGCATTTCACTGATTTTATTCATTTTGAGGAATATTGAATATTTTTTTGAGCAAGTGAGATGAGTAAATGCTCACATTTAGTCTAGAACTACAATAAACATCATGTTCACACACACACACACACACACACACACCTCCGCACTTTGATTTGTCTCAACATGAGGACAGGAGAGCTGTCAGTCAATAAATGGGAAAACAAAGTAAATTGCGTTACTAATTTGAAAAAGTAACTCAGATATTTTGTTGTCAATTTTAAAAGTAATGCTTTACTTTACTAGTTACTTGAAAAAGTAATCTGGTTACGTAACTCAAGTGACTTAAAAATGCTGAAATTACTCTGAATGTCTGTACTGAGAAATCCAGGACATGCCAATCTTCTTCGGATGCTCTGAGCTCTTGTGAACTCGAAGGACTTCGTGAAGTGAAATTAAATTTAAGCTCGGATCTCTCCAGCACTTACCAGTGATAAACTTTAATGAGAGCTGCAGGCCAGAGCAGGAACGAGGCAACGAAAGCCAGGATGGGGATCGCCAGCGTCCCTCCGGCAATGATGAACATGTTCAACACGTCCAAATCCATCCTGTTAAATAACACAGCACTGAAAACACATATGCAGCTTTTGGACCTGACCTCATGGCAGATATAGCTTTTAATAAGTATAACAGATAAGATTATCTAACCATAACTGCAAGATATTTTCAAGCAAGGACGGAGAAAAAAACAGAAATGGGTTCATGCCCAGATGTGCACAGCTGAGACCAACAGAATCCATTAGCGATGCAAAGGGAATAATTGAGGTGATTATTAAGTGAAGCAAAATGATAATAACATCAGGGTTAAATACCTCTATAAATGTGCAAATCCCAAATATATGGGGAAATAATGCAATTTTATATAATTATATACATTACGTACATTATATACATACACACATGTAGCCTATGTATATTGCCTATATGCTAAGCCCTTATTTATACTTTCATAGTCCTGAATGATATGTTTATCAATAGATTAAGCAATAAGTAGCCTATATCGAGCGTTAAAACTGAGAAGGGAAGTAAAACAAAACAATATGCATTATTTAAATCACGTGATTTCGAGTAGACTACACTTGCATTTTTACTAAAAAGAAACATGAATTAATAACACTCTGATGCACTGACTAAAATTTCGCAATTACATGTTACATTGTAACACATCGTATCTGTCATGTGAGCTTGAATACATTTCCATGACAGTGAAACGCATTTGATCGCAATATTAAATGCAAATGCTCTTTATGTATAGTTAGCATACCTTTAAATGTCCGTGTAATGCGAGAATGTCCAGTAAAGGCCGATCAAAGCGCAGTCATGTCAGCCTTTGATCTGCAGACCCGAGCGCGCTCACTGAACAGGGAAGTTCGCTCGATTTAAAGGGGAATAGATGCGGGAAATAATGTTCCGTCGATAGGAATTATAAGCGAACATCTGTCAGGTGCACACATCTGACAACAGCAGAATCCAGTGGGCGGTAAATGTTGCTGGATAATAACAGTTTCCTGAGACAAACGTCCGTCAGGTGGCGCGCGGCGGCTCACATAACCAAATCCCACACTGAAGCGCATTCATATTTCAATATGACGTCTGGTCTACTGGATACGCTTGTACAATTTAAAGTATAATTAATTAAATAAATGAAAATGCCTGTTATAAAAAAGAAACTCGACTAGCAGTCATATCTGCGAAATTATGAATTAATATCCCTTTTCCAGTAACCACAAACGGCTGTGATTGGTTCATCATGACTAGCGTTGAGAAATGTAACAGATATCAACTGACACCGCACCGTCTAGTCAACTGTCAAAGCGGTCTCCTGAATAATTAATACAGTGATTCAATTTAATTATCCTTGATTTGATATTGAAAAGTTAAAATAGCAGAATATTATTTAAGCCAGTATTTTTATTTTATTTTTTTATCTATCCGCTCATCGTGTTTCAACCATAGACTGTAAAAAAAAATAGGTTTCAACGGAAAACGCGCTTATTTAAAGGGTAATACCGCGGGAAAATAAATGTTGTTTAAATTAAAATGTAGTTAACTTATATCAGCTGCACAACCTGCGTCTCAGAACGGAAAGGACACGTGTAACTCGAGAGGTTTTTCAAGAAATCAAAAGCACACTTATGAAACAATATTTTGTTGTTTGGTATGCGATCACTTTAAGGAATGTACCTGGCGCGTTTGAACGCACAGCTGCGATGGCCGAGTGGTTAAGGCGTTGGACTTGAAATCCAATGGGGTCTCCCCGCGCAGGTTCGAACCCTGCTCGCAGCGGCGGATAATATCTTTAATCAAAACTGGATCTATAAAAAAAAAAAATCCTAAATGACTCCAAGTGGAGGTTGGTGCTGATGTCGGGAAGAAGGCAGGGATCAACTATAGGCTGTTTATTTGGGTAGATTACATAAAGTATGACCTCAAAAACCACCACAGTGCATCTGGCAAAGTAATAATTTTTCAGGAACTGTTGTTCCTATTAAAATACTTCTATACAACCACATCTATATTTAGAAATTAAATAAAACAGAACATTTTAAAACCAATGTCATCCTAAAGTTTTACTTTAAATGCAGGCGTTGAAACATTTCAAATGAGACAATTTGGCAACTAAATTTTTTATTTACCGGCCATTCTGAATGTCTACTAGCCAAAACAGCAATATCAAAATCACTGCTTAAATTTAAATTTAATATTTATTGATTGTATATCATAAAATATATTATTATATTAATTATTTATTATTATTATTAAACAAGGAATCATTGAATGGCCTTTAGATTTACGACCATCAAAATAAAATAAAATAAAATATGACACCCTCCTGGTTGAAGGATTTATGAATAATTTATTAATCATAACCTGCCAAATTAGCTAGTGAGTTCATATGGGCTAGCCGCCACAGTTAATGTTAATTTCAAACCCTTTTTATATGAAAATTATATTATTTAAATTACTGATTGCCTCAAGCACAAAACCAAGAGAAATAACACTTGTGAAAACAGGAATCTGTTCCTATTACTATTCCTGTTCCTGTAATGCCAGTGCAGAACTAAGTCGTGGCCATCAGATAAGCTCGGGAAGTGTTTGGTTGCAGTATAAATGAAGGAAGTTCCCAGAAGTCCCTCTGATTTGATCTGACTTCACCGCAGAGATGCTGAGCGCTCTGCTCCTGCTGAACCTCGGAGGAGCCGTCAGCCTCCACATCTGCTCCTTCAACATACAGTCGTTCGGAGAGAGGAAGGTCTCCAAACCTGAAGTGCTGGACATCATAGTGGAGGTGAGCCTTTTTTCTTTCTTTTTTTTTTTTTTTGCATGCTTTTTTAATAATTAACACAAATGCTTTGATGCTATTTGGTGAAACTCAAAAAATTTGAATATGGTGCAAAAGTTCATTTATTTCAGTAATTCAACTTAAAAGGTGATACTAATATATTATATAGACTCATTACATGCAAAGTGAGATATTTTAAGCCTTTATTAGTTATGATTTTGATGATTATCGCTTACAGCTTATGAAAACCCCAAATTCAAAATTAGTTTTCAAAAATAAGTTTTAATAAGCTGTAAGCGATAATCATCAAAATCATAACTAATAAAGGCTTAAAATATCTCACTTTGCATGTAATGAGTCTATATAATATATTAGTTTCATCTTTTAAGTTGAATTACTGAAATAAATGAACTTTTGCACAATATTATAATTTTTCGAGTTTCACCTGTATATTGCATAATGCACTGCTCTACATTGCATTGTGTTTTATTAATGTTTTGAATGCATAATAAACTTAATGGTTTTATGGAAAAACATTCACTAAAAGACTTACTCTACGAAAATGTCAATCCTGCAGATCAGATAACATTGTGTTGCTAAACGTCGTGAGTATAATTATAAACGGTCGTGACATTGTTTTACTATGTGTCAAGGCGGGAGAACACAGAGGAACAAGACATTTTGTCATTCTCAATGTTTTTGGGAACACATCATGTTCAGATATTCCAAGGTCACCAGAAGTTCAGATTCTGGCGAATAGGCGCTCTTATAAATACAGGTTCTTTATTTGCATCGATGCTTCCATTAAGAATCTGAATGTTAAATCATGGAATCTTTCCATTGATTCCACAAAAGGTTCTTTATAGTGGAAAAATATTCTTTTGAATTTTTTTTCTTCTTTATTTAAGAAACAACATGTAGACCAAAATAGTGCAGTAACGAATGTAACACCCTACTCAGACAGAAGGTTCTTCTTTTCAGAGATATTTAGAGTGATCACACGGGTTCTTTTATTTTTGTCTCTCGACTAATTTTGGGAACTAGTTTTAAAACTAAACGGACAATAGTCTAACCTCTTATTGATATGGAGCACAGAAAATTAAACCCTCAAAATTAGTATTTAACCACACCACTATCACTCTTTAAAATACAAAACCAAAGTAAGGAAATTAATCTGTGCTTTCACCATAAACAATTACAAATTTATTTGAAATCAAAGTTATTTGAATATAGAATGAAAAGAAAGAATATGTAACTAGAGAAAATACAATTTACAAAGTTTCAAACCCACATTTTACATGTAGCCTTACTGAGGAAATGTCACTCAATACAACACAAATAAATCACTTGAATATTTCAGATGACAAATTGCATAGTTTGAATTTTTAACTATATAAATGAACCCTTCAAATCAACATATGGGGGAAAAAACGGATCCTCTTACTCAGATGAACCAAAGTTATAATAAAATAATCGTGGGCCCACACACACACACTTTCACACAGTCTCACGTGCGCGCTTTACCCCACCCCCGCGTTGCAGGCCTGTAGCGTTGCTTGTGTGCGTTGTGGCCTTTAAAGCAAACTCAAAATTGGCCTCTTCACTCCAAAGAGCAAAAACAAAAAGTAACGTTAATAATACCTGCAAGTCCCGAAGCTGTCCGTTGGGCTTGGCAAACGAGTGTTTCGCTCTCTTGTCAGCTCTCGATAAGTAGTCAGGGGCTCCGCGTGTCCCACGTAGCCAGAGGAACTCTGAACCTCACGGTGATTCAGAGCGCTATCTGGATAATCATTCTTTACGATGACGACTATAACTTTAACACGAGTGGCCTCAGAAACGCAGCGCTAAACTGCCGTCTAGTCCCCGGAGATCATATCGCTCTCTCTCTCTCTCACGTCGCGCCCATCGCGGCAAAACCGAATGATGTCTTCGTTCAGAAGTCAAGTTCAAACTCCACTAAATATTTGTCTTTCACAAATTAATCTTAAACAGTACTCACAAATCACTTACTAACGGTTAGTTAGTAAAACTAGCAACGATATAGAAAATCAATCCGATCTGGATTTCTCCATTTCACTCACTGACTTAGCCTGTCAAATTTTCTGTCTCCTCTCCCACAACAGCCAATCACCATCACGACTACCTCTCTAAGAGGTGGGCTTTGCGATCTCTTATCCAATAACAAAAGAAATGATCAAACATGCTTGTAAAAACCACATTTTCGAGCAAGTACATTTCAACCAAACAAAATAACAAAACTGAATTTTAAAGAAACAGTCAATATGTATTGAGATTTGTGAATTGCATTAAACATAACATATATAGTAAGTACTCTATTTACACTACATTAAATTGCTTAAATTCACCCAGGTTACACCCTTCCCCTTCTCAAAATCTCATGACCCCATGAGACTATTAACTGTTGACTTAACTATGTCTGGTAGTTACTGTAGGTGAGGATATGTTGGGTTTTTGTTCACAACAGGCACATAGTGCTAATGGATGACACCAAACGGTGCTACAAGAATATCTCTTTTGAGACAGCCCCTCAACTCGTATGAGCATACCTCCATAAGCAATGGATAAAGGCTGATCTGAAGGCTCTCCCAACTCATCATAGCTCAGCTTTACAACTGGTTTCACCTTTCGCTTTGGACGGCTTTCCATATTGTTTATCTCCCTTCTAGGAGAATGTCTACACTGACTCTCCCCACCATCTGTTAACAGGTTCTCTTTTGAGCCAGGAAATACATGGGAGGAATTGTCCTCCATCAGTTCTTCAGGAAGATGATTATTTTCAGGACCACAGGCTACAGCTTCCTCTTCTACTACTACAGGCTCAGGGAAGTCTAAAGACAATGGCTTAGTCAATGTACTACTCCAGTCAGGATTTCCATGATAGTACCCACTCTCATCATCATCTTCAGAGGACACCTCCAAACTTGGAATCTCTTGGCCTGCTTCTTTCTCTTTTCTTAACTGCTCTTTCTGTGCAGTTTGTGCTCGAGTTACTGGAGGTTTTACCACTTCTCTTTCTGTATCTGGTTTCTGAAATCTCACATTATCTCCAATGGACAGTAAATGATCCCTATGAAGTGTTTTCACCCCTCCCATTCCTGTCTCTGGTTTTAGTTTGTACACTGGTAAGTTCTCTAGTTGCTCTATCACAATATATGGTAAAGATTTCCATTTATCCTGCAACTTGTGTTTTCCTGTCAGAGCAAGATTCCTAATGAGAACTCGATCACCTTTTTCCAAGTGCTGATGTTTCACTTTCTTGTCATAGTACCGTTTATTTCTCTGATGGCTTTTCAGAGATCGTTCTGCAGCCAACTGGTATGCTTTTTGCAGTTCACCTTTCATTCTTTGAACATACTGCAAGTGAGTTTTTCCTGCTTCCTCATCCAGTGACAGGCCAAAACACAGATCTACTGGCAATCTCGCCTCTCGCCCAAACAAGAGGTAATATGGGGAGTATCCAGTGGACTCATTTTTAGTGCAGTTGTATGCGTGCACCAACTGACTAATATGCTGGCTCCAACGGTTCTTTTGAGCTGGATCAAGGGTACCTAACATGGAAAGCAGTGTCCTGTTAAACCTTTCAGGCTGAGGATCACCCTGTGGGTGATAAGGGGAGGTTCGGGACTTTCGAATACCCAGCATTCTGCACAGTTCTTTAATCAGATGACTTTCAAAGTCCCTTCCTTGATCAGAATGTATTCTGGCCGGTAGACCATAATGCACAAAGAACTTTTCCCATAGCACCTTAGCAACAGTTAGGGCCTTCTGATCCTTTGTAGGAAATGCCTGGGCATATCTGGTAAAATGATCAGTTACGATCAGAACATTTACGATTCCCTTTGAGTCAGGTTCAATTGAAAGAAAGTCAATGCACACCAAATCTAAGGGCCCATTGCTAGAGATTTGATTTAACGGGGAACATCTCTGAGGCAAGGTCTTTCTGACAATACACCTGCCACAATTTTTCACATACAACTCAATGTCATTCGTCATTTTAGGCCAGTAGAACCTATCTTTTAGAAGTTCAGTTGTTTTTTCCACTCCGAGGTGTCCACTATCGTCGTGCAGAGACTGCATCACTTGAAAGTGGTATTTATCAGGCAGTACTAACTGTGACTTTTCCTTTCCATCGTCATTTTTAGTTACTCGATATAGAAGTTGGTGTTTGATTATTAGCTTTTTCCCTTGCCTCTGCATCAATACCACATTTGGATCTGAACTTTTCGGCATGGAAAATATACTTCCCGATTCTACTGCTTTTTTCACAAGGCCAATGACGGTGTCTTGCTCTTGAGCATCCCTAAACTCCTCAAATGTAACTCCAGCCACTTGATCAGGGCCAAGTTGCACAGGACACACATATAGCTGTGGAATGATCTGTGGAGGGACCCCAAGTTGATCAATCAACCTGACGGAAATCTCTGAACAACTGGTCATTTGACACACAGCTTTCACAGCTGACTCCGATACTTCTTTCCACTCATCCATATCAACTGCACTTGTTGGGTATCGGGATAACACGTCAGCATCCAAATTATGCTTGCCTGGTTTATACTGTAACTTGAAGTCGTAGGTAGCCAAGGCAGCTAACCATCTATGTCCAGTTGCATTTAACTTAGCACTCGTCAAGACATATGTTAGTGGATTATTGTCTGTTCGCACAGTGAACTTAGCGCCATACAGATAATCGTGGAATTTGTCCACTACAGCCCATTTCAGCGCAAGAAATTCCAGTTGGTGAATTGGATAGCTTTTTTCAGCAGCATTCAATTTTCTACTGGCATAGGCTACTGGTCTAAGTCCTTCAGGGTATTCTTGATTTAGAACAGCCCCTAATCCCTTTAAACTGGCATCCACATGGAGGACATAGGGTTTTTCAGGATCAGCAAAGGCCAAGACTGGAGCATGGGTAAGACAATAGATAATGTTGTCAAATGCATTTGTGCACTCTTGGTCCCAACGTTCTCCAAACAGGTCAGTTTCCCTGAAATACATCTTCCCTTTAGATGTGAGCTTCCTTTTCCCCTTCGCATGTAAGTAACCTTTTGTCAGCTCTGTCAGAGGTCTCACAATGGCAGAATAGTTTTTAATGAACCTGCGGTAAAACCCACAGAACCCCAGAAAAGATCGTAAGGTTTTCAGGTCTGTCGGCATCTTCCAGCTGGTAATGGCTTTCACTTTTTCAGGATCAGGGGATATTCCTTCTGGCGAAACAATATGCCCCACATACTTAACTTGTGTCTGGCAGAACTGACATTTGTCAATTGAAACTTTCAACCCATTCTCCTCCAAGCGATCTAGAACCTTGAGGAGTCGCTCTTCATGCTCTTCCAGCGTCCGACCAAATACAATGATGTCGTCCAAATATACAATGACCTGCAGAAGGTGCATGTCCCCTACCGCTCTTTCCATTAACCGCTGGAACGTCGCTGGAGCTCCCGTGATTCCCTGCGGCATGCGTTCAAATTGATAGAACCCCAGCGGACAAATGAATGCGGTCTTTTCTTTGCTTTCGTCTGCCATCTTTATCTGGTAGTACCCACTGCGAAGGTCAAGGACAGAGAACCATTTGCTACCAACAAGACAATCAAGGGCATCGTCAATCCTTGGGGTGGTGTACTGGTCTGGAATTGTTCTTTGGTTAAGTGTCCTATAATCTATACACATCCTCACAGCCCCATTCTTCTTGCGAGCTATAACAATGGGAGATGCATAAGGGCTTCTCGATTCTGTAATAATACCTGCTGCCTGTAGATCTTTTATGTGCCTTCGAACGTCCTCGATGTCTGCAGGCGCCAGGCGACGAGACCTCTCTCTAAAAGGTCTGGGATCATGCAGGTTTATGTGATGTTCAACCCCTTTGGCAATTCCTACGTCCCATTCCTCCAAAGAGAACACATTTCCTTTGTCCGACAATTTCTGACTCAACCTTTTCTTCCATCCTTCTGGAACACTGGAGTTTCCAAAATTAAACAATTCTGGATTAATGCTGGTAGGAACATTTTTACTCTTTTGAGCAACAGCAACTGTATCAGTCGAATACACTTGCGCAACTACAGTCCCAGGTGGAAGAGAGATGTCTCTCGAGGTCTCATTGTGTATTGGTACTCGAAGATGATTCAACTTTTCCTCTTGTAAGGGTAAAACCACAGGAGGAATGAACAGTCCTGAAGGCAACTGATCCTCTGCTGAAGTTTCCACAAGGAAAATGTCATTTTGTATGGGCTTCTCACACTCTACTTGACATATTGCTTGGAGTTCCTTTTTTGAAGGTACTGTCAGAGAACCGGGTCCCACCCACTTGACTCTTCCCTGTGAACAGTCGGCACTTTCTTTTGGTTTAGGTTTTTGCAGACAACACAGTTCCTGGTAAGGCGAACTGATCCTGAAGCTGTGAGCAATGTTGGAAGAATCAGTCTCTTCTGTTAGAGCAGCCAACCTTGTGAAAAAACTGGCATTTGTCCCAATTATCACTGGGACTGACTGGGGTCCTTGGGGCTCGGGACAGACCAATGCTAGAATGGAAATGGTTTCCTCCACTTTGGTACCGGAGGTGGGGAAAGAGGCATCAACCACAATATATCCCTTGTAAGGATAATTAGATGAACTGAGTCCCCATATAGATAGTCCATGAAGTGGTTGAATTGGCACATCAAGCAAGTATTTAGAATACCAAGACTCAAACACAATAGTGACTTGGGATCCACTGTCCAAAAGAGCTCTACAAGGATGTCCATTGAGCTTCAGGGACACTGTAGAGGTAGGCCCCACCAATCCTTTAGGGAGACATGCTGTTTCTAAGGCATCAATCTGGCTTTTCTTTGAAAAACAATCAGGTTTTCCTGCCTTACTGCTGTCATTTGGTGTTTCACTTCGTTCACTCTTAGCCTTCCTTAGTGAACGGACTAGCTTTTGGATCACTTTTGTGGGATTTTCAGGGGCTTGGCACCTAGTTGCTATGTGTCCATCTTCTCCACATCGATAGCAGAAGAAATCTTCCTGAATCTGTCTAGATCTGCCTTTGGGCGGCATAGACCAAGTGCTGGGTGGTCTTTGAGCTTGCTCTGGCGACTGGCTGGAAGTTACACTCATCACACTTATCGTCTGCTGCAATTGCTTAATTTGGTCTTTCAGAGATTGCACTTCCAAATCACGGTGGGTATCAACATGTTTTTTTGAAGTAGGCCCAGACTCTAACATCACAGAAGCAGCAGAGACATTTGGGGACCCTTGTACTAGCCTGGCTCTCAGATCCTTGATGTCTGCTTTTAACTCTTTCACCACAGAAAAGCTAAGTTTCCCTTCGTCAAGACCCTGAACAGACTTTACAGTGGCTTTTATTTTCTGCCTGGCAGCTTCATTTTCCTCAGCTTCTCTGACCTCATTCAAAAGAGTCAAAAAGGTTGGCGGCTGATTTTTCCTCTCTCTTAGCCTCAGCTGCAGAAGCATTAGGTCTGACTCAACGGCCCCTCGAATTAGTTGCTCAACCCTGACTCGATCCACCATTTGTGGAGACACGCCACCTTTCTGCACCACTTTGTTTAGGGCTTTATCTACTCTGCGCAGAAAATCTGATAAGGCTTCCCCAGAACATTGTCTTAAAAGGCGAAAGGCAAAATACAAATCCTCTCCTGACTCAGAAGTTCCAAAAGTAGTTTCGAGTGCTTCTATGTATTGTAAAACACTAGCTTCAGGATTAGAGAATCGTACGGCCTTGATGATTTCGAGTGCCGGCCCTTTTAGGCTCTCTACTACCCTTCGTCTCTTCTCCCTTTCTGAGCACTCACACTCAGCAATCATCATTCGGGCTTGATCAATCCAGCCCTCCAATGTTTCCTCCCCTTGAGGAGTGGGCACAGTGCCAGAAAAAGTGCGTAATCTTCTATAGACATTATCACTGGGCGGTTTACCTGTTTTCTCTAACAGCTCCCCCACCGCACGTATGATAGCTTCTGGAGAACTGGCACTTGGACCTGAAGGAGACACTAAGCCTTGTAAATCAGTTAACGATTTTCCCTCTCCTACCAAAAACCTGGCAAGCTTCTCTTCAAAACCTCCAGATGTAGGTACACTCCTCTGAAATACAACAACTTTCCAGGGTTCTTCCCCTTCAGCAGACAACAGTTCAGTGGGAACAAGCTCAGGGTTAATAGTCTCACGGCACTCACACAACACCAGTTGTTTAAGTGGGCTGGAACCTGCCTTGGTAGCTCTAACTCGCACTCTTCCCCAAGCTTTTACAGATTGTGTGACATCCTCAATATGTGCCACTTCCACCTCTGCTGATACTCCTACCAACAATATGGCATGAGTTTTATCAATCAGAACCTCTTCACACCAATTAGTGAGTTCTGCTTGGAAATCACAAGAGCTAGACAAATCCATCTTGAATTACAAAACAGTCAACAAGTGGTAAACTAGTTCCCCGTACGGGCCACCATTTTATGTAACACCCTACTCAGACAGAAGGTTCTTCTTTTCAGAGATATTTAGAGTGATCACACGGGTTCTTTTATTTTTGTCTCTCGACTAATTTTGGGAACTAGTTTTAAAACTAAACGGACAATAGTCTAACCTCTTATTGATATGGAGCACAGAAAATTAAACCCTCAAAATTAGTATTTAACCACACCACTATCACTCTTTAAAATACAAAACCAAAGTAAGGAAATTAATCTGTGCTTTCACCATAAACAATTACAAATTTATTTGAAATCAAAGTTATTTGAATATAGAATGAAAAGAAAGAATATGTAACTAGAGAAAATACAATTTACAAAGTTTCAAACCCACATTTTACATGTAGCCTTACTGAGGAAATGTCACTCAATACAACACAAATAAATCACTTGAATATTTCAGATGACAAATTGCATAGTTTGAATTTTTAACTATATAAATGAACCCTTCAAATCAACATATGGGGGAAAAAACGGATCCTCTTACTCAGATGAACCAAAGTTATAATAAAATAATCGTGGGCCCACACACACACACTTTCACACAGTCTCACGTGCGCGCTTTACCCCACCCCCGCGTTGCAGGCCTGTAGCGTTGCTTGTGTGCGTTGTGGCCTTTAAAGCAAACTCAAAATTGGCCTCTTCACTCCAAAGAGCAAAAACAAAAAGTAACGTTAATAATACCTGCAAGTCCCGAAGCTGTCCGTTGGGCTTGGCAAACGAGTGTTTCGCTCTCTTGTCAGCTCTCGATAAGTAGTCAGGGGCTCCGCGTGTCCCACGTAGCCAGAGGAACTCTGAACCTCACGGTGATTCAGAGCGCTATCTGGATAATCATTCTTTACGATGACGACTATAACTTTAACACGAGTGGCCTCAGAAACGCAGCGCTAAACTGCCGTCTAGTCCCCGGAGATCATATCGCTCTCTCTCTCTCTCACGTCGCGCCCATCGCGGCAAAACCGAATGATGTCTTCGTTCAGAAGTCAAGTTCAAACTCCACTAAATATTTGTCTTTCACAAATTAATCTTAAACAGTACTCACAAATCACTTACTAACGGTTAGTTAGTAAAACTAGCAACGATATAGAAAATCAATCCGATCTGGATTTCTCCATTTCACTCACTGACTTAGCCTGTCAAATTTTCTGTCTCCTCTCCCACAACAGCCAATCACCATCACGACTACCTCTCTAAGAGGTGGGCTTTGCGATCTCTTATCCAATAACAAAAGAAATGATCAAACATGCTTGTAAAAACCACATTTTCGAGCAAGTACATTTCAACCAAACAAAATAACAAAACTGAATTTTAAAGAAACAGTCAATATGTATTGAGATTTGTGAATTGCATTAAACATAACATATATAGTAAGTACTCTATTTACACTACATTAAATTGCTTAAATTCACCCAGGTTACACGAACAATCTAGTAATTCCATAATTCCAGAAGTGAAATAAAAGTGTGTAAATGTATAGGTGTGTGTGTGTGTGCATAAGTAAAGTAGCCATTTATTATTTATTACCATCTTCATTACCATCACCACCACCACTCCTCATACCATCATACTGCCAACATTGTATGTAAAATTTGATTCCTATTTTTATTTCTATCTTTTATTGCCATTGTCAGCACTCTACAAATCAATTTTTAGATAGTAAGATAATAATAAAAGATAATATAATAAGATAATATAAGATAACCCCCCCCCCCCCCCACACACATCTCTTCAGTCCCTATTTTCTCCTATACTTTTTATTTATTTATATTATGTGTAGTGTCTAAGGTGCATTAAAAGAAGGGGTACAGTGTGAGAGTGAAAATCTTTAGTTTTTTCAAATGTTCTTCACACTAAGAAAAACGATTATTTTGTATTTATGTAAGGTGAAGGTCCAAGGTACAAGAGGCTGTGCTCCGCTTCGCTTCGTGCCTAACAACGCCCTTCAGCCGTGACTTATTCACGATACAGGACTAGCCTCGAGTAACGTTACCTTATTGATTTTATAAAACGGTTACCACACAATGCAAATACTAAAGCCTTTCATGAAGTAAAATCACTAAAAACCTTCCTTCCGCTGGAAAAAAAATAGTCCCTGACTGTAAACAGCAACATAAATTACATACATTATTCCGCCAATAGATGGAGACAAAGACTGTCTTTATGAGTGAGTCAGAGAAGACTTTTACATCGAAATTACTTGTGATCACGGAGAAGAAAGGCACGGGAAAACCCCTTAACTGTTAAAAAGACAAGATATCGCAGCGGACATTCAAACGGATTTTTTTATTATGAATATAGGACTGACCTGAAGGAAAATGCAAATGCAGGTAAGTTACACTCGCTTACTCGATCTCTCACAATACTGTACTATATCTTCAATAAACATTATCAATGAGATCAAAATTGTGTTTAAGTTTCTAAGAGCGGTTGCTAGGGTTGTTGTGTAGTGATACATAGAACCGTTGGGTGAAGCGGTCATAGCCGTGTTTTATCGTGAATAAAACACAGCTATTGACCAATCAGAATCAAGGATTGGAACTAACCGTTTTATAATTATTTATAAAGCACCTTCCAGGCTACAAAGTAGATCCAAATAGCTGTACATTACAAATGATATAAATCAAAACAGCTCTACATAACACATGATCGAAAACAAAACAACAAGATAAACAATGAAAAAGTACAACACCCATTAAAAAAGTGACTTAAAATAAATGCAAGAGAGAACTCTGAAAGGCTCTTTGAGGAACACAAAATGGCGTCGCTGTGAAAAGCTCCTTTTGGAACCTTTACTTTGAATTCACTGGAATTCTTTATTTAAGAAACATATTGAGTGGAGTAAAGTTTGGATGACACCTCACAAGTATTGCATTACAAACAAAGTAAAAGAGGTTTCATATAAAATTTTCCATCGAGTTTACCCAGTTAAATCACTTGTGGTACAACGTTTTAAAGTGAACATTGAAGATATTTGTGCTTTTTGTAAAACCACCCCTGAGACTATTAAGCATTTATTTTGGGAATGTCCCAAGACCCAAATGTTTTGGAAAGAACTTAGTAAGTACTTGCAAAGTAAAGTTATGACTCCTGTTAACTTTGAAGAAATTGATGTAATGTTAAAGTGTTTCTCATTTGAGGGTGAAAAAAACATTTTGTTTATTTTTGATTTAATTGTTATAATTTCCCGTTACTACATTCATAAGGTCAAATGGAATGGAAAAATGCCAAATTTTGAACATTTTAAAATTGATGTTAAGATATATTTAGAAACTATTTCCAAAAGTAAAAACCTGAAAGCTATGAAAACTAAACAGCTGTTTGACAGGTACAAGCTTTTTTTGTAAAAAATCTTTCAGTAGCCTATTTCTTATTTATTTTTATTTATTTATTTTTCTTTTCATTTCTTCTCTACCCCTGACATGTATGGTTATATGTACTCTTGTTCTTGTGTGTAAACTGTTTTGTTATTATTAAAATTCAATAAAAAAAAAATAAAAAAAATAAAAAAAAAACCTTTACTTTGAAGTGTGAATTTATTGTAGCCTATATGTACAAATAGTGATGAATTTAAAACAATCCGTGCAGAGCATCAGTCGCTGTGACCTCATGCTCATCCTGGAGATCAAAGATGTGAAAGGAAAAGCGTTTGATCAACTCATGACTAGCCTGAACAGGTAAATACACTTCTGCTCACATATGACATTAGATGAGATCATAAAGTCTTGATGAATACAGGAAAATGAATGCTAAATCTGTGTGTGTGTGTGTGTGTGTGTGTGTGTGTTATCCCTCACAGCAGGTCCAGGACGCGAACAGATACATTTAGTTCTGTCATTAGTGAAAGACTCGGGAGGAATACATACAAGGAGCAGTATGCCTTCATTTACAGGCATGTGGGATTTACGAACACATATTTAATAATCATTCATGTTTTTGCATGCAAAAACAGATATTAATTTAGCTGAAGGAATGCATATGTGGTTTGATGCATTTCTATAGACTGTAAAAAATAATCCTGTAAAATAAAAACGGTAAACTACTGGCAGCTGTGGTTGCCAGCATCATATCGTAAAAATACAGTGTGTTACTGTTTTTGACAGCTAAATACCGTTTGCCAACTACAGCTATATATGCTGTTAAATTAAAGTTGTATACTGTAGCTGACAAAATTATATTTAGCTGTTAATTTAAAAAACAGTAACACACCATATTTTTACGGTAAGATGCTGGCAACCACAGCTGCCAGTAGTTTACCAGATTTTTTACAGGATTATTTTTTTACAGTCTACATTAATAATTTTGCTCTGAAGCCATTTTTTCAGTGCTGTACTGCAAAAGCGAAATAAAGGTTAAGTGGCAATTAATAGCTGTATATTTTTTTTAATTAATAAAGTCAAAGTAATTAAACATGTTAGAGAAAGTTTGCAACACCAAGTGAAAACAAAGTTTTCATATCAAGCCATCTGGCGAATGCATTTACAGATGAAACTGGAAAAATTAGAATATGGTGCAAAAGTTCATTTATTTCAGTAATTCAACTTAAAAGGTGAAACTAATATATTATATAGACTCATTACATGCAAAGTGAGATATTTCAAGCCTTTATTTGTTGTAATTTTGATCGCTTACAGCTTATGAAAACCTTTTCACAATATTCTAATTTTGAATTTGGGGTTTTCATAAGCTGTACGCCATAATCATCAAAATTTTAACAAATAAAGGCTTGAAATATCTCACTTTGCATGTAATGAGTCTATATAATATATTAGTTTCACCTTTTAAGTTGAATTACTGAAATAAATGAACTTTTGCACCATATTCTCATTTTTCCAGTTTCACCTGTATAATGAAATCAGAGTGCAATAATAATTGAGTTGTGATCATATCAGGCAGAAGATGCTGACTGTGAACGCCGTCTATCAGTATCCAGACACACAAAGCGGAGATGAAGATGCTTTTGCTCGAGAACCGTTTGTCGTGTGGTTCTCATCTCCAGACACCGGTGAGACAGAAGATGAACCTCTGACCTCCATAAACACGATGAAGAATGATGACCAGCATATTTTTGTCTGTCTTACAACAGAAATCAAGGATTTCGTCATCATTCCTATTCATACGGTTCCAGAAGCGGCTGTGAAAGAAATCGATGAACTGTATGATGTTTATCAGAATATTTCACAGATGTGGCAATCTGACGTAAGAGTTTCTCAGTTCAAACCAATGCTTGTTATGTTCTCGGACTAACAGAGCAAGTCTTTGTTGCAGTTGTTGTAGTACTTTATTGTTCAGCCGTAGCTAAAAATTGGTCTTTGGTCTCGCCATACAATCACAAAACAATTAACAATACACAACATCCACTCAATACATCTAACAATACACAATATCAAAGATTAAAATATTCACATTTCCTACCCCTTATTCAAAAGACAAAAGATGTTTATTGTTTTAATTGCTTTTAGTGTTCTATAACGACAACATTTATAATATGTGACCCTGGACCACAAAACCAGTTTTTTTTAAATTGATATTTAAACATCATCTGAAAGCTGAATACATAAGCTTTCCATTGATGTGTGGTTTGTTATGATAGGACAATATTTAGTCGAGATACAACTATTGAAAATCTGGAATCTGAGGGAGCAAAAAAATGTAAACATTGAGAAAATCTCCTTTAAAGTTGTGCATTTATGTTCACGATTGTGCTGCATTCACTCACAAAAATACATGTTTTATATATTTACGATAGGATATTTACTAAATATCTTCATGGAACATGATCTTTACTTAATATCCTAATGATTTTTGGCATAAAGAAAAAATCTATAATTTTGACCCATACAATGTATAGTTGGCTATTGCCACAGATATACCCGTGCGGCTCCAGACTGGGTTTGTGTTCAGGGTCACACATATGTCTGTCTGTATAATAGTAGTGTTAGTGATCCACACACCTGGTTTCCTCTGCTCTTGTGTCAGAACTTCATCATCATGGGAGATTTCAATGCCGCCTGTGGTTACGTTCCTAAGAGGCAGTGGATGAACATTCGTCTGCGCTCGGAGAGTGAGTTTCTGTGGCTGACCGATGACAATCTGGACACGTCAGTGAAGGCGTCCACCAAGTGTGCTTATGACAGGTCTGCAGATTTATTTATTTTGCTCTAAATCTGAAATATATGACTGTGATTATGCCAAGAATCAACAACATGGTTGGTCCTGAAATCACAATCAGATTTCAGGGTCAGGTTGACTTTTCCCTTTCATTTTATGGGTTGTTCATGCACACTACAAAATAAAGGTTTCAAATGTTTTTTTGTTGTTTTTGCAGTGAACATAGATTTTAGGTTCCCCAAATAACCTTTAAGTGAACAGTTCTTTTAAAAATCGAAAGAACCTTTTTCTGTTCTTGTGTAATGTAAAGGTTATATGGGTGTTAAATGTTTTTCATGGAACCACCGATGCCAATAAAGAACCTTTATTTTTAAGAGCATATGTATTTAGACTTATGTATGATTATGTTAGTTTGACAAGAACTTTGTTTCAGGACAGACAAAATGACAGGAAATTTGGGTAGTTTAATGGTTAAGGATCTGATCTTGTCACATACTTGTTTAAAACAAAAGCATCAGTTAAATGACAATTTAAGAAAGAGTGTATTATGATCTGATGTATTTGGTATTACTGCCTAGAGTCTAAAATATATGAAAGTGTAATAACTCAGTTTGGTTGGAGCAATGACCATGAGGACGCACTGCAAAAAGGAATCTTACTTAGTATTTATTTTGCATTTTGTTTGTCTTACAAATATCTAAAAATTCTTAAATCAAGATACATTTACTTGAGAAGCAAAATGACTTGAGAAATATCAAATATTAAGTGAGTTAATATTCAGCACTAAAACAAGAAACTAAATGTCCATGGGTCAAGAAAAAGAAACTTATTTCAAAGTGAAAACAAGATTATTTTTCTTGCCCTGTAGACAGATATTTTTTTCATGTTTTAGAATAAACTAAAAAAAAAAGATGTCTTCAGTCATTTTGATCTTAAGCAAGTTTGACCTTTCCCAACCCCTCTTCCCTCCCTCTCCTCTTCTAACGCTTCCTGTCACTCTCTTCATTTCTATCATAATAAAGGCATAAATGGTTGAAAACACAAGTTTAAAAGCCTGAGTTTGATGAATCTGTCCCGCTCTTGCCCAGGGTTGTCCTCCGCGGAGAGAAGATGATTGCGGCTGTGAATCCTGAATCCGTGGAGGTCTTCAACTTTAAAGATGAGTTTAGCCTCACCGAGCAGGAGGTAAATATAATCTACAAAACCATGTAAATGGTAGATGCATGTAATTATTAAATATAATTAATGTCAATGAAGTATTATGTTTTCTAGAGGAAAAACAATGGATTAAGCAAACTGACAAAGTAGCAAGATTATCGAGATTAAGGGAGACTGGGGCAAGTTGTCACACAGCTACATCTTAAGCTTGCAGTGGTTTAGAAATATTAATGAAACGGCATTAAATAGACTATAATACATTTTAAATGCAGATTCATTATATTGCCAAAAGTGTTGGGACACGAATTCAGGTTTTCCAATCACTTCCACAGTTGTATAAAATCAAGTCCATTCGTGAAATTTCCTCACTTCTTAATATTCCACGGTCAACTGTTAGTGGTATTATAACAAAGTGGAAGCAACTGGGATCAACAGTAACTCAGCCATGAACTGGTAGGCCATGTAAAATCACAGAGCGGGGTCAGCGCATGCTAAACGTGCGCAGAAGTCGCCAACTTTCTGCAGAGTCAATAGCTACAGACCTCCAAACGTTGTGTGGTCTTCAGATTAGCTCAAGAAGAGTGTGTAGAGCTTCATGGAATGGGTTTCCATGGCCGAGCAGCTGCATCCAAGTGCAATGCAAGTGGTGTAAAGCGTGGGATGCAGTGGTGAGCGTTGGCAGTGAGACGTGTTCTCTGGAGTGACGAATCACACTTCTCTGTCTGGCAATCCGATGGACGAGTCTGGGTTTGCCGGTTGCCAGGAGAACAGTACTAGCCTGACTGCATTGTGCCGAGTGTAAGGTTTGGTGGAGGGGGGATTATGGTGTTTTTCAGGCTTGACCCCTTAGTTCCAGTGAAAGGAACTCTTAATGCTTCAGCATACCAAGACATTTCGGACAATTTCATGCTCCCAACTTTGTGGGAACAGTTTGGGGATGTTCCTGTTCCAACATGACTGCGCACCAGTGCTCAAAGCAAGCGCCATGAAGACATGGATGAGGAGTTTGGTGTAGAGGAACGTCCTGCACAGTCCTGACCTCGACCCGACAAAACACCTTTGGGATGAATTAGAGCGATACTGTGCCGCCCTGACCTCACCAATGCGCTTCTAGAAGAATGGTCAAAAACTCCCGTAAACACACTTGTGGATAGCCTTCCCAGAAGAGGTGAAGCTGTTAAAGCTGCAAAGGGTGGAGCAACTCCACATTAAACCCTACGGATTAAGAACTGGATGTGATTAAAGTTCATGTGCATGTAAAGGCAGACGTCCCAAAACTTCTGCCAATATAGTGTACAGATATGTTATAGACTCTAGCTTAAAATAGTATTCGATAAACAGTGCTTATGACAACATGCCCCACGCTATAGGGCCGACCCTGAGAAATATTCACTAGAGTAAAATGTGTGACAACTAGCCCCAGTTTCCCTTACAGGAAAGCAAAGTAAACACTAACAGCTGTCTGTGTGTGTGTGTGTGTGTCTTTCTGTCTCTCTCTCTGTCTGTGTGTCTTTCTGTCTCTCTCTCTATCTGTCTGTCTCTCTCTATCTCTATCTGTCTGTGTGTCTTTCTGTCTCTCTATCTGTCTGTCTGTCTGTATGTGTGTGTGTATCTTTCTGTCTCTCTCTCTATGTGTGTGTCTGTCTGTATCTCTCTCTGTCTGTCTGTCTCTCTATCGGTCTGTCTGTCTGTGCGTGTATGTGTGTGTGTCTCTCTGTCTGTGCGTGCGTGCGTGCGTGTGTGTGTGTGTGTGTGTCTCTCTCTCTCTGTCTGTCTGTGCGTGTATGTGTGTGTGTGTATGTGTGTGTGTGTGTGTCCTCCAGGCTCTGGCAGTGAGTGATCATTTCCCGCTCTGCTTCACTGTAACTCAAGCGCAGAGGAGAGGATGACAACATTCTCACTTTACACTTTTCCCGCTCGTCTGCTTTATTACTCCTACAGATGAGAATGAAGATCAGCTGATTATAAAACAGCGGTTCAGACATCATCAGAGCCGTGAGAGTGAGAGTTCAGTACTTCAGAAGAAGAACAGAAATGTTTCACTGAAAGATGAAGAAGAGCTTCCAGTGCCGGTTAATTATGAACCAGTGTCTGCAGTGTTGGTTTACCAGTTGCTATGAGACCGTAGAGTTAGTTTGCAAGGCCGTTACACATTTAACATTTCTCCATATTGATTAACTGTAAACGGCTTTATTGACATTTGCATGTTCTATAACTAACAGCCTTTTACAATAAATGTTCTATCAAATGATTTCAAATTGATAATGCATACATGCTCAGACAGAGAATATATGATTTATTTCATTTACAGTAAATAAAAGATTTACTTCAGAAAATGCTTGGATTGAAGGTGTGTGTTAAAGTTCAGCGAGGTGCGTTTCATCCGAGCTGATCCGTCCCTGTGGGAATATTAAAAATGCCATTCCTGGTGTAGAAAGTGCTGCGTACAATCCCAGATCTCCCGCTGGCTGGAGTCCTACAGTCAATCTCATAGTCTCCTGAGGAAACAACACGTTTAGTGCTCGATGGAGGAAGAGTTTCACAATGACATGTAGCCATTATTGTTAAAGGTGGGGTATGTAATTCTCTTTTTTGGCCATTTTTTCAAAATCACTTAAAATCCTATTCCTAACCCACTTACAGCCACTGAGTTAGAAGCACTGAAATAAAAATTAAGCAATTTAATCATCTGTGGAGCAGGCAGGACTCAAAAAACACCAGCCAATCATTTCCAAGACCACCTAGAATCATTGGACAGTAAGTGTGTCAATCAATCGGTCGTACCATTGATTGGTCCATGTTCTTTGAATGGGTGGAGTCAAAGGAAAGAAGGTAGGACCATTTGAGTTGTGTATTTTCAAAATCTACCGGCCGTTTTGCAAATCACATACCCCACCTTTAAGCTAATAGTATACTCTTTAATATTTCATATTCAGCATTAACTATTTTACTAATACTAATAATATTTGGTTTTATATACACTACTTTTCAAGTTTTTAAAAGTTTTTTTTGCTTTTATTCAGCAAGGATGCATTAAATACATTAATACATTCTATTCATCAAAGAATCCTAAACAAATATATACTGTATATAACACTTTTTTAATATTGATAGTATCAGCAGCAAATCATCATAATATACTGATTTGTGGAGGATCATGTGACACTGAAGACTGGAGTAATGATGCTGAAAATTCAGCTTTGATCACAGGAATAAATTACTTTTTACAATATAGAAAAAATAGACACATAGAACTTTTTACACATAGAAAATTGTTATTTTACATTGTGATAATATTTCACATTATTACTGTATTTTTGATCAAATAAATGCAGTCTTGGTGAGCAGAAGACTTCTTTTTGAAAACATTAAAAAAACATTACCATCCCTAAACTTTTGAAAAGTGTCACAATACAAACAGGAATTTATCCAAAATACAAACAGATAATTACTAAAATATTATTCATCATGTAAGTGGTTAAAAAAATTAAACATTTCCTCACCTAATCTCCATCCGTAATCCCAAGACGAGAGAATCGGATAATCAAACTTTTCTTCAGGGCCTTTTTGGGCTCGTTTCCTCAGGTACAGGTGTCGTCCTTTGCCTTCGTTGGAGAGTCCCTGATAGAGATCGGCTTTAATCTGCGGGGTCACGGGCCTCATCAGCGGGGCCTCACTGAGGGGCCGGAGCACTATCACAGGCTTCTTCTCCTGCTTCTGGACCACAGGGGGTAGTGTGAGCTTACGGGCAGGTGGAGGAGGAGGGTTAATAAAAACACCAATGGACTTGGGCCTGCGAGTCGTGAAGGTGTTCGGGTATTCCTCACTGTACTTCATCTTCCACGTCAGGCGTGTGTAAGCCTCCTTCAGGATCAGCTCACGGTAGAAGTTCTGGTCCTGGGTGGTCAGCAGGTTCCTCATGCCTCTTGCTGATTAACTGGACAGTGAGGAGACAGAAACATAAGAGATGCAGAGCTGACCAATCAGAGGAAAGATCACTCAGCAGAGGAGAGGTCATAAACACACACACACACACACACACACACACACTGCTGACAGGAGAACAAAAGAGACTCTGCTGAGCGCCAGAGCAAAGGGAATCAGTTTCAGAAGAGAAAGAGTCTCATACAGAAGGCATGAAAACCGATAGGGTCTCAGAGTAGAAATGCTGAAACTAAGGGACTGTTGTTTACACAACACGTTTTGTTTTCAATTAAAAATTGAATTTTTTATATGCTTTTTGGTCATTCATTTACATGACAACGCAAACTTTTAAAAACAGGTTTCAAAGCAATATTTTGAAAACGAAACTGTTATCGTGTTATGGAAACTACTAAAACGCAAATTTGTGAAAACGGTGGCGGGACGTCATGCGCATGCGTATTACGTGTTCAGTCTATAGACATGTTTCTTTACAAAATGACATTCAATTGGCCTGGCATGAATACAGTCGTTTTCCGTGTTAACAAGAATAGTTTTGACAATGTTGTCATCTGTACGCAAAAAAAAACACAAAGGAAACACGTTTCCATTTTTAGTATATCTTTGTCATGTACATTTACCTGGTTTGCTAGGTAGTTTATGATGGTCTTCCAACTCAACCAACTGAAAAGTGCCCCAAAACAGTCCTAAAAGCAGTAAACCAGACCAGTAAACTAGCGTAGGCTGGTTTCAGTCGTATTTTAGGCTGGTTTTGCCTGAACTAACACTTTAATCAGGAGTTGTAATGCTTAAATCTGTCCTGAAGGTGACAGCAGAACGTTTCTGGACATTTACAAGCCTCGAACCCACTGCAAATAGACACAAAGCACTTTCCCCCTGCCATGTAGACCAATTTAAACTTAAAATAAAGGCCGTTACATAATTTCCAAGACAATATGAACAAGAAAATTCTTCAAAACAGAATAAATCCGCAGATCTGAATGGACTTACGATCACAATGACTTCTTCCTGAGCTAATCCTGACTAAACAAAGCACAATAATGAATAATGTGCACGACCTTTGGAACTATAAATATGCTTGTTCATTTGGCATTACATTTGCTGTGCTGTATACAGGGTCATCTCTATGGTAACAACAGATAGATCAAGGTGGCCCATTTACTTCCGGTCTAAACACGACAGTTAAAGGAACAGTTCACCAATAAAAGAAAGAAAGAAAAAGACATTTGATTAATTACTCTCTCACGTAAATAACAAGACATTGTAGATTCTGAATTATTTATTCCAGTCAATTTTAATAAGCAAATGTACATCAAATCTACTTGCGTGTTTCACAATAAGGCACCAATGGCTAAATACAAAATACTTCACCACTGGAGTATCAAAACTAGTAGAATTAAGACAAACATGAAGGTCTGAAGAATGAAAAGAGTTCAGCATAAATCTATTAGTTACATTTGCATATTAGTGTCTTCAAAAAGCAAGAAAATCGGATAAAATATGAAAATACTGGGTCTTTTGGTCTCGAGGTCTGCAAGTCTAAGATCTTGATATACAGAAATAGTTATGTTACATCTTTATTTATTTCCCCTTTGTCTCTAAACTATTCAATATGTAGCAGTGAAACCGTTGAGATGTATTACAGATGGGCTTGATCTGAAGAGATGGATGATGATTTGATTTAGGAGTAAATAAACGTCACAGCTCAGTTTATGCAGTGAGAATCGAACACAGACATGGAAATGTTATAATATGTAAATTAAAAGTGACAGTATGTTAGAAACAGACGAACAATTAGTCAATATCAGTAGTAAAGAGACGTTTGGGTGTGAAACCCTGATCAGTTTGTTCATACACGGTCATTTCAACTTTAACACTCAACCTTAAACTTGCTATGCGGAGCAAAATCGACAAACAGAAGAAATTACAATTCATGCATCATAACAACATGCTGTCGACGTTACCGTCATAATGCGTCACATTCCAGTCAAAAACCTGATCAAGTGCAAAGTTCAACAAAATGAAGAAGGTCTGAATGATTCACTGACGTCTTCTATTTATTTTTTTACAGTGTCTCTCTCTCTCTCTCTCTCTCTCTCTGGAGTGTTTTGGGTTTAACCGCAGGGAATTATGGGACAGAGACTTGGAAGGGGGAGCCTGGGATGTGTTCGTCTCCCCACTTGACAGCCAGAATGTAGTTGCCCCGCTCCTTTAAGATGTAGCTGATATTGTACTGCATGTTTCCCGTGTGTTTCACCAAGATCTCCTCGCAGGGCGTCAGAGGCCCGTGAACACCGACCAGGAGCATGTTCTTCCCTGGGGAACACACACATGCAACTAAATGATTAGAAGGTTTAAAAATACACACACATACTTATACTTCACTATTATTATTACTACTACAATAACAATAAACAAAAACATTGTAATTAAATATATTAATTAACAATAATAGTAGAATGGTTGTCAAAATAATTGAATGATGCTAAAATAAGTTATATATACAAAATTATTAACAGTAACTGCAATAAAAATAATAATAAAACAAATACAATTTATTTAATAATAATAAATAAACAATAAAATAACAATGAATTTAATTAATAAAAATAACAATAAATTACTCACACGTGTAACTTAATGTTATTTTTCTTATTAATTGATTACATGCACATATATACACGGGAAATTAAAATAAATTAGAATATGGTGCAAAAGTTAATTTCAGTAATTCAACTTAAAAGGTGAAACTAATATATTATATAGACTCATTACATGCAAAGTGAGATATTTCAAGCCTTTATTTGTTATTATGAAAACCCCAAATTCAAAATTAGAATATTGTGAAACGGTTTTCATAAGCTGTAAGCCATAATCATCAAAATGATAACAAATAAAGGCTTGAAATATCTCACTTTGCATGTATCAAAGTGATACATTTGCATCTTCACCTGTGTATGTATATATATATATATATATATATATATATATATATATATATATATATACACACATATTTCCTAGTAATAAACCGAGATCTCACCTGCTTTACTGCAGTCGACAGTGAAAGCCGCTTTCTGGCCCACGAAGGCCTTGCTGAGACCAGCGCCTCGACTGAGCACTTTACTGGCGTCAGAAGCGGCTCTGGGAGTCGAGCTGTAGGAGTTCACACTGCTCGACCTGCTCACCGGATCCACCATCAGAGAGGACATCTCGCTGGCGTTGGTCACGTTCACCAGCCGTGGACCTGAAGAGCACAAGAAGAGTTCAACACCTCGACTAACAACTGCATCTGTTCTCATCAAACACCAGCCCTCTGAATCCTTCAGGTCCAGCTCAGCTTCAGCTTCACACACACACACACCTGTGACTTTGGCCTTAAACGGGCTTCCAGTGATGTGGTTGGGGCCGCCGTATTTGATCGTGATGATGTAGTTTCCAGGGGCCATTGGTGTGTAGTGCACTTTAAACCCTTCGGGACACTCCTGACACTCCATCTTCACCTTGGACGGGCCCTCGATCGTGACGGACAGAGATCCTGGCCCAGCTTTGGTGTTATTGATGATAAACTCGGCCTGGTTACCTGTGAGGAGACGTCAGAGTCAATGACAATTTAGGACTGTGTATGATGAGCCGTTTCATGACCACTACAATAACATGCTACTATATTTTTCTCTTTTCTTTCTCCAGTCTTTTTTTCTTTGTGCACAGTAGACTATGCATGGAAACAATGATGACCTCCTGCATTTGCACCATTGCATAGTAAACTGGTAATGTCAAGTCATCATTTATATAGTGCTTTTAACAATGTAGATGGTTTCAAAGCTGCTTTACAGAGATAAACGGATAATTTAACACGGATTGTTTTGGCTTTATAGCGGTTCTTGAATAAAGATTGAGGTAATCATAATGTGAGAATTATAAAAGGTGATGTTCTCTGACTTCTCTCTTCGGTCACCCTTTTGTCTTCTGTTATTTTGGGTTGCTGCTTTATTCTGTTAATTATTCATGTGCTTCATGTATTAGTTTAGTTTGTGAATTTATGTTTGCAGGCCTGTATTTTTGAAGTGTGTATTTTTGTGTTAATTGAGTAGCGTATTCTTTATTTACGTTGATGTTCCGAGCGGAGTGTTTTCCGTAGTGATGTTTTTTTCTTATTAAGCTTAGTTATGAGTTGTAGACGTTATTTTTATTAAAGCAGAACTCGGCAACTCTAGTCATTTCTTCGCTGAATTTCACTTTTGTTGTCGCATGTTTTCCGCAAGAGCTCCCCCTACAGCTGTGGAGCGTATATTTCACAACACTATCATAAAAAAACTCACTTGCAGCGCCTCCTCCCCCTTTCTCCCGCGCATTTGTTATGATCGGAGCAAGCCAACTTTATCGTGTGGAGCTGTGTCTACTGAGGTGGTTAATACATCATACACATTATCATAGAACATTGACATGTACATTTTGTATTCTGTTAACCATAAAGCAGTTTGTGTTTCTCGCTCGTTCTCGCTTCTCACGAGACTCCTAATTTCTATCTTGCCGGGACGGTAGTCCCCAAGTTGCAAGGTTGGTTTTCCGCCTGGGAACGCTGGGGGGAGCGGGGGAAGTCACCAATATCACCAGAACATATCATCCAAATGATTTCTAGACAGTTTCATTAAGTTAAAAAAGTTGCCAAGTTCTCCTTTAATAAATTCTTTTTGATTCGCTTTTGTTCTCGTTGCCTCCCTCATTTGTCGCGGCTCAGAGGCGGACGTGACATGCAAGTGCATGCGTGTGTAAAGTGTGTGTGTGTTTTATTCTGTACAGTCTGTGCATCTGCAGCCCTGCTGAGAGACGATAAACCACGAGTCCTGCTAACATCAATCCAGCGCTGTTAACACAGACATTATCAGACGTGACCAGCTGGAAGCCATTCTGACACTTAGCTATTGTAAAACCAAATTTATTCTTTCCTGTAAACCAACCATGTGGCTTTATTGTCTTTAGACTAATGCAGCAGCAATGCATTTTAATGCAATAGATTCCTTAAGAGGAGGCATAACGCTGCCGACCTTTCACATTGGTTTTGGAGCCGAGCTACATGTCCCCGTGAGCTTTAGACTTCTTCTGCAACTGTTGTTAGACGAGTTACAATGAACACATGCATTTGTTCTGGATGTGATCCATGAGAAATAGGTGAGCTAATCCAAGATCCTTCTGTTTAAATCATTCTGCTAAAACAATGAGGCGCGTTCAACACGAGCGAGAGAGCGTAACTTCCTCTAGAAACGCCAAGTGAAAAGAAACATCAAGCAATCAATATTCATAGTGTTGAAAACACCCTGACGGCACAGAGGAAAACTCGCACAGGATTTTATTTCTACGTAATTGTTTTTAGCACTGTGCCAACAAGTAATGTGTGTCTAATGAACGTGGAAAGCATTACCTGTGGTTCCTCTTTCCAGACCGGCTCCGTACGCGGTGACGAGTCCGGCGTCACCGATCTGTCCCGGTTCTCCCACGCGGACATGGAACGGACTGCCAGGAATGTGTGTGCCGTTGAACTTCACGTCGATGATGTGGATGCCGTTCTCCCGCGGGATGAAACGGATGGCGTACTTGTCTGGAAAACCAAGAGTATATTAACCAGAGAACCAAAAGAAGAATTAATGACACTAATGACAAAAATAATGGCAGTCAGGGTCTCGATTCACAGCGGGAAAAGGCCCGTATAAGTTAAGACAAGTCGCTCTACTATCACAATGTCCAACGTTAACATGCAATTCATCATTTCTGGGTTAATCTGAGTTATAACTAGAATACATGATGCTAAAAAAAAAAAACTACATGAGTTAACATGAACAAATGGAAATAGTTCTTAAGCATTTATTAATGTTAATTTCGACAATCTAATACATTATTAAAATGAAAAGCTATATCTGTTCATATTTAAATGGACCTGAGCTGACATGACCTAACAATGAACAGTTAACTAACGTAAAATAAAAACTATTGTCATTGTAATTTAATGCACTAATAACGGGACCTTATTGTAGTGTTATCAAACACAGTTGTAAATTAAAGTCATAATGAAAACCGCAAAATGTGTTGTAAATGCAGTTTCATGTTCAAATAATAATAAAGTCCTTTCACTTTTAGTTACACCAGAACATGATTTAAAGCATGAAATGCATCATATCCAGATATGACCGGCTGTTGAAGAGTTTATAAGCTCATGATCATGTCACCTTGCTCTAGTTCAGACACCACACACTCCTCCAGCGCTCCGGACGGACTGTGGACTTTAGCATCGATGTTGCCCTTCGCCCCGTTCAGACGCACTGCGAACGATGTGGGCTGGTTCACCTTCAGACCCGACTCCTGCATCAGTGAACAACAGTTTACACCTGCATATGGAGCCAGTGCATTCTGGGAAAGACTGTTGATGCACACATACACTGCTGTTCAAAAGTTTGGGGTCGGTATGTTTTTTTCATGCTTTTGAAAGAAATCTCTTGTTCATAAAGGCTGCATTTATTTGATAAAAATAGTTTAAAAAAAAGGGAAATTACAATTTAAAAGAAGTTTTTAGTCACACATGATCCTTCAGAAATCATTCTTATATGATGATTTGCTGCTCACGAAACATTTCTGATTATTATCAATGTTGAAAACTGCTTAATATTTACGATTCTATAATGAAAAGTAAAAAAATAATTTATTTGAAATAAGAATATTTTGTAATATAAATGTCTTAACTGTCACTTTTGATCAATTTAATGCAAGAATTAAGTAATAAATTCTTTCACATAAATATATATTTTTTTACTGACCCCAAACTTATGGTACAGTATAAAAGGAATATTGTTATACGTTTTAAACATTTCAAATGTGCATAATCCTAAAAAACAAATGCAACAACAAAAAAAGCAATAAAATGCTTAAACATGACGAGTTTAGATCTTGATAATCTGACCTGGCCTCACGTAAGATCAGCTAAAGCCGAGAGAGAGAGATTTGACAATCTGACAACAGAGAGAATGAGAACTACAGGGTTTGCTAAACTACAGGGAATAATGGGATGCGGTTGGGTGGAGGTTTCTAGCGGTCGTGTCGTCTTCCTCTCTCGGCTTCAACTGATCCTACTGTGAGCTTCACAACGGGTGAGTCTGTTAAAAGCCTTTAAATGAAACACAAGAGAAACACCAGAACAGTGATGTCCGACAGCTAGTCAAAGAGTTCGCTGGATAAATCTGATACAAAACGTAGTGAGCTGCCCATCTAGACAACATCAAACTGTGCGCATATGTGCGCTTCTGATGTGAAGCCTGGCCTAAAAGCTAGACAGCATCTTCGGTTTCCTTCATGGAGCAGACAGTGTCTCGCTGGGACGATCACTAAGATGAGACTTGATATAGAGGAGTGTGTCACAATGCCCAGAATGCATCAAGAATATAATAAGGGCTGATTTAGATCTAGGTGGTAAACATTTTTAACGATAGATTAAGTTTAGTAAGTTCAAAAGTATGGGGTCAGAATTTTTTTTTTCCTTTTAGAAAGAAATTAACACTTTTATTCAGCAAGAATGCATTAAATTTATCAAAAATTACAGTAAAGACGTTGTTACAAAATATTTCTATTTCAAATCAATGCCGTAAAAAAAAAAAAAAAAAAACTTTTATTCAAAGAATCCTGATTTTTTTGAATCATGTTTCCACAAAAATATTAATATTTTCTACATTAATAATGATAAGAACTGTTTTCTTGAGCATCAAATCATCATATTAGAAGGATCATGTGACACTGAAGACTGAAGTAATGATGCCACAGGAATAAATTACATTTTAAATTATATTACAATGGAAAAAAGTCATTTTAATTGGTAATATTTCACAATAAATATAGTAAATGAAGAGACTTCTTAAAAAAAAAAAAAAAAAGTTTAGACCCCAAACTCTTGTGTGAATAATTTCACACAAATACGAGTTTCATCAGAACAGAGCTGCCTATGTATGCATGTTAACTGCTGTATAGATTTATAACATATTTAAGGGAAAGTATGTGTCATTACATTGGAAAACTGTGAAACTAAATATAGAAGTTTTCCACTGTAAAAGTCCCGTTGGGCAGTTTGAGAATAGAATAGCGGTTCTTTGATAGCTGTGGACATGAACCTGTGTGTCGATGTTTCCTCGTGTCTCACCTGAAGACTGGTAACAGTGAGTCGACGGGCATCGTCTTCGGGAGCGCACACGGGAACCAGGAACGGGCTGTCGGGAATGTGCTCGTCGTTGAACTTTATAGACACCTCGTAGTCGCCTGCAAAGAGTTTGAGATCAGTTACTGAGGTATAGCACAGAGTATCTGCATTAGATGAAGCGATACAAGATCTCGGAGCTCAGGACAGAAAGGCATTGGTCAAGTGTGTGTACAGTATGTATATAAATATACCAGGTTCTTGAGCTACATAGGAGACGCCACACGATCCATCCTTCCTTTCCTCAAATGAGATTTCTGCACGGCTGGGACCCTCGACGGCGATGGACAGACCGCCAGCGCCCGCCTCTCGCGTCCACACGTTAAACTCCGCTACACGAGATCAGGGAGAACATTATTAGATCTATAAACACATCGTGGGTCACCAGCAGTGTTATTTACAGGTCAGGAAGACGGTCATAAACAGAAAATAAACTGAAATGCATTATATTTGCAGAATTAAAAATTAAACCCTAAAATTGACCATTATGATTTTTTCAAGATGACATTTAAATATATTCTCCACCACTTTATTTATTTTAATACAATTTTATATTACAAATAAATATGAAATTAAATTACAAGCAGTATAACTTTTTTTATAAATTATAAAATGTTATTTAACATTTTATCACTATCCATAAACATCTGGTGAGCAAGTAATTAAATATTTCTTTATGGGGTTCATGGTAAAGAACAAAAAAAGGGTATAAAGAGTGAAAAAAAAAATCATCTTAAAAATGACAAGATATTTAATAAAATAAAATAAAATTATTATTTATTTATTTCTATTATAATAAACTATTATTTAAAAAGTATTAAAACTAATTTTAAATTAGATCAAAATAAATTCCAGGCAATACTACCAAAATGTACATGTTTTTATAATTCATACATTTTAAGCAACACTTTAGTTTAGGGTCCAATTCTCAATATTAACGGTTTGCTTATTAGCATGTATATTACTAGGATATTTGCCGTTTATTAATACTAATAAAGCACATTATTCTACATGACCATATTCTACTACATCCCTTATTAATAGTTAGTAAAGTAGTTGTTGGGTAGTATTAAGCAGTAATTAGGAGTTTATTGAGGCAAAAGTCAGTTAATAATAGTGAGAATTGGACCGTAATCTAAAACGTGACCAGATTGTAATAATCGTTGTGTGTGTGTGTGTGTGTGTGTGTGTGTGTGTGTGTGTGTGTGTGTGTAGATACCTGGCACGCTGGCCTCGGCCTTCTCCAGCCCCGGCCCCCCCGCTCGCACCTTATGGGCTCCTCCTTCTCCCAGCGGCCCCACGGTGAACTGGAAGGGGCTTCCCGGCACATGCTGCCCGCGGTACTTCACGCTCACCGTGTGGACGCCCGTCTCATGAGGCACGAAGCGCACGCAGTACGTGTGGTTTCCCACAGACGCGATCTCCGCCGCTTCTGTGGCTCCCGACGGGCTGGTGACCTGCGCAGAGACGTCCTGCACGTCGATTTCTGGGAGGACAGAGAGAAGGAGGATTATTAGAGAGCAGAATGAAGAGAGAGAGATAGAGAGAGAGAGAGATGGAGGAACAGTCGCTCAGCGGTTCTGACGTCTGTGTTTTCTCAAGGTTTTGAAAGCAACAGAGATGATACTTACAGCACTCAGAGTTCAGCCGAAAAGAAAATGCTAACAATTTTCAATAAGGACCATTTGTGAACTACATGAGTTAACATGAACTTACAAAATAAAAAAAATACACTGTTGTTCAAAATGTTTGGAACAATTAAGATTTGTTTTTATGTTTTGAGAGATTTTTTTTTGGTAAAAAAATTACAATTTTAAAAAAAACTTTTATTTTTTGAATGCATGTTAAAATTTTATTTATTCCAGTGATCAAAGCTGAATTTTCAGCATCATTACTCCAGTTTTCAGTGTCACATGATCCTTCAGAAATCAGTATAATATGATGATTTGATGCTCAATTCAAATTGAAATTGAAAACTTTTAATTTGTATAAAAATTTCACTGTTGACTATTTTTGATTAAATAAATCCAGCTTTGGTGAGCAGAACATTTAACATTTTTAAAAAACTTAATTGTTCCAAACCTTTGACCAGTAACAAAAAAAAAAGAAAAAAAAAAAAGCGTTTATTAAACTTTGTTCAATGTAATGGGGTGTTCAAGTAATGTAGGAAAGAACAAAAACATTTTTCATAAAATTCAGCAAGATTTTTTAACTCTAATCTATAAATTTATGTAGAAAAGGTACATCACCATCTTGACCAAAGTGATTAGAAACACACTTGATTGTCATAATTGCAATACACTTGAATACACCAATTTCAACATTTACTAATACATTATGTTAATATTTATTGGACCTGAGCTAAAATTGTATTTGTATACAAACAGTTGTATTTTTATTAACCAAAATGCAAAATTTTAATGAATTAGTTAATGCGTTAACTTATGGGACCTTATTGTAAACCGTTACTAACTGTTATCTGTATGACTTTAACATGCAGCAGAAAAAGACCGACAGCAGCGTGAACATTAGGCTTGTGTTCCACAAAAGAAATAAAGTCATTCAGGTTAGCAACGACATGATGTAAATAACATGAATATTTTATGGAGTTGTGATGAGCAAAAAAAAAAGCAGCTCTCGTTCATGCAAACACATCAAGAGCAGCGCGTTCTGCCAACCTCGTCGTCCACATGCCCAGCGCTTACAACGCACCCTCCAGCCCTCCAGGGGGCCTCAGGGGTGCCCTGCCAATCCGGGTGACCATGGTGAAGCTGGCCTGACCTTTGACCCCGAGCCAAAGAGAGCAGTGGGAGCGATAGACGCCGCGTGAGAGCAACTCACGAGCCAAAGCCAGAAGAAACCAGGTCACTGAAAGCGGTAGACGCAGAAGAAAAAGAGGAAAGATAAAGGACAGAACAGGTCAGAAAACAGTAAAGTGGGGAAAGGTAGAACCGGAAAAGCATTGGGCCTCGTTTATAAAACGCACGCACGATCATTTTATCCTGAAACCACAGATTTGACTCTACATCAGAAGTGAGGAACACATTGAGATTTATTAAAAGCAGAAACTAACGTGAAAATGTTCAAAGACACTTTTGATCCTCATATACCAGAGATTCACTCCATTTAACATCGGTTATGAAAATGTAGATTAATCACAATAGGCATTTATATATATTGGTGCTTTACAATAAGGTTCCATCTGTTAGCATTAGTTAACAAGAACTAACAATGAAAAATACTTAAAATCAACTTTTGATTTAATGTATTTTTGATTAATAATGTATTCGTAATTTTTTAACTTTATATTACCGTAATCCATTAAAATCAAAAGTTGTATCTGTTAATATTACTTAATTGACCTGAGCTGACATGAACTGTATGAATTGTATTTTTATTCTCTAACATTAACACTGAGCAATACATTTGTTACAGTATTTATTAATGATTAACTAATGGGACCTTAATGTAAAGAGTTACCAGTATTTGATATGCGACTCTGGGCCACAAAACCAGTCACATGGGTCAATTTTTAAAAATTGAGATGTATATATCATCTGAAAGCTGAATAAATAATCTCTCCATTGATGTGTGGTTTGTTAGGATAGGACAATATTTGGTCGAGATACAACTATTGAAAATCTGGAATCTGAGGAGCAAAAAAAATTAAACATTGAGAAAATCTCCTTTAAAGTTGTGCATTTATGTTCACGATTGTGCTGCATTCACTCACAAAAATACATGTTTTATATATTTACGGTAGGAAATTAACAAAATATCTTCATGGAACATGATCTTTAATTAATATCCTAATGATTTTTAGCATAAAAGAAAAATGGATAATTTTGACCCATACTATTGTATAGTTGCTATTGCCACAGATATACCCGTGCGACTCCAGACTGGGTTTGTGATCCAGGGTCACAGCAGTTCAAATGTTGCTCATTTGCATATATGTGTAATAATTACATAACTAAAATGGAGCAATTCCTCACACCATCGGTGCTCGGGTCCTAATGAACATTTATGTGCATACACACTTTATAAATCCTTCATATTAACAGTTTAGGATCATATACGCACGTCTATATAAATGAGGACACATGTCTGATTTTTTTGGTAATTTATACACGTTATTCGCTCTTTATATCTTTGAATCTCACGTGAACACTCACACAGAGTGTGTATGAGATCAGAGGAATGACGATGTGTATCCTGGATTAGATCAGCGCTAACCCTCCATCACACCGTGACATCATTAACCAGGACAAATCACACATGGAAGTCGTCTGCATGATCCAGGTTTGGATATTAATTACCCAACTAAACGCCTATACACACCAAAAGTGAAGCGTTCCTTAATGTGAAATACAAACCATCGCTAAACATTAACGCCAATGTTGTCATTTATTTATTTTTAGTTATTTTAATAAAGAATATCCACATTTATTCACAAGCAGTATCTTTTTGGTTTGTTTTTTATTTGATCAAAATAAATTAATTTACTTGTGAATTTATCATTATGTTTTTTTTTTTTTTTTTATAATACCTTTCACACATTTATTAAACAAACCTCAATCTAACCCTCATAAAGTATCTTATTAAATGGTTAAATTTATTAAAAATAATTTGTGGAGAAGTTAAAAAATTAATTAAAAACCAAACAAAGCTCACATTTATCGGATTGGATTAAAAGAAATGTATGAAGAAAATGTATAAAAAATAAAATAAGATTGTTTTAAAGTTAAAATAAATAATTACTTCAAACTACTAATTTGTTAAAAAAAAAAAATTCACATCTAGTGTGAAACTTTTGCATTTTAAACTAATTTTTGAACTGCCTTTGGTCTGTTTTGAAGAATATTGTCACTTGCACTAGTAAATGACTAACATCTTTGTTTAATAAAATGTTTGTTCGCATTACTTTGAACACAATGAAGGGAAAACAGTCCTCTCTCACACGAGACATGTCAGACTACACCACGACCCCGACTGGAAGTGCAGCATTAGCAATTAAAGGCCTCAGCGTTTCCCTCAAGACTAGCCTAGCATTAGCGCAGCACGTAGCACAGACACACGACACACTCGAACAACATTTGTGCCGGTCAGAGGGGAAATCAGACCTAAAGCCACGTCCAAGTTCAATACGTCCAGCTCCACCTGCACATGATGTCTTGTTTCAGAGAGCCATGTGTTTTTACTCCCGTATGGAGACGATGCATTAACGCATGACGTGAGCCAGCAAACAACCGCACATCCATTTGTTTCGTGCTTTTTTTGGCTGGCGTTCCTGTCGGAGATTGAGCTACAGCGCATTAAACCAAGCCGAGACAAAGAGGCTGAAATTATAAATAATTAACATTAAAACTCCAATCTCGGATGCTAAGAGGGATCTTTATGTGGATCGATGTCCGCTTGACTTGATGTTAAGTGTAAAGGTCACAGCTGTATATCTGTCGAACTTTCATACCTGGGATCTTCAGGTTGAGATCACACACACTTCCAACACTAGAGACCGACACTGCTTTCTGACGGCGAGTGATGCTCTCGCGGATACGGCCTTCTCCGGTCACCCGGACGCTGAACGGACTTCCTGCAAACACAGACATGCCACAAACAGTAAGTCACGATGACAGGAGGAGTAACATGCTAGAAGTCTCTTCTGCTCACCAAGAATTAAAACCAAGAATTATTTGATCACCAAGAATTATTTGATCAAAAATACAGTAAAAATTTGAAAGATTACAGTTTAAAGGGTAACTAAATCCTAAAACAACTTTTTTTAGTTAATGATCTGCAAGACCATAATGCTGTTCATTGATTCAAGTAATTTGTTTTACATTTGGGTATAAAGTGTTTTAATTCTACAATATATGGTGTAAAACATCTGAGTGCTGCCCTCTTCAGGTTGAACGGTGGCTACTGCAGCTGAATTTTCATATCAGAAATATTTCCTGAGCATCAATGTTGAAAAGTTTAATTTATTTCAGGATTTGATGAATACATTTGAAAAAAAAGACTATTTTATTTTGAAATAGAAATCTTTTGTAACATTATACACAGTTGTAATAGGAATGTAATAGGAAATGTACAGTATACACACCGTGCAATACGCTTACTACTCTGAAAAAACTTTAAATATTGTCTTTTCAAGTCATCTTCATTTATATAGCGCTTTTAACCATGTAGATTGTTTCAAAGCAGCTTTACAGAGATAAACAGATAATTTAAGGTAACAGATTGTTTTGGCTTTATAGCGGTTCTTTAATAAAGATATTTTCCAGCTAAAGTTAGTTTTGATTGATTCACTTCCGTCGCAACGATCATTAGTTATTAAATTAGAGACCGCTAAGACGACACCGTTCTCTCTACACAGACTTTAAACGCGAACCTGTGAGAAACACTGATGGCGCTCACGTGCGCTTTAATTAATTCTATAGTTATGTGCATTTGTATATGTACAAACTACATATAAAACTACTTGTCTGGCCTTGACATTTTTAGACAATTTTATCACTTCGGGGTAGATACGCGAAACCGAAATGATCCCGACAACACTATCTGTAGAGTCGTAAAGGATCCTCCATAGGGAGAGACTAGTTTCTTTTGCCAAATAATGTGTAAACAAGATGCACGCCATATTTGGACCACATTATAAAACCTATAGAAGGTTTGAATGATGCTTTGAGTCTCTTACCAGGGACGTGCTCTTCTGCAAACCTGATGGACACGATGTAGGTGCCCGGCTCACTCGGACAATACGAGACGCCACAAGTGCCGTCCTCCATGTCTTCAGTCTGTATGTCCACCTTACTGGGACCCTCAATGGACAACGCCAAACCTCCATAACCTGTGAACACACAGTTATGCCATTCAGGAACACCATTTCCCAACCCTGCTCCTGGACACACACCAACACTACACATTCTGCACGTCTCCCTCATCTGACCCAAATATTTCTGGTGCTGATGAGTTGAATCCGGTGTGTTTGATTAGGAAGTGTGTGTGTGTGTGTGTAGTGTTTGTGTGTGTCCAGGAACGGCGCTGGGAAACATGCATTAACATTAACAAACTCTAACTGGATGCATGAGAAATAAATAATTTGATTGTACAAGACTTCTGACAAGTTAAAAAGTGAGATATACTTTATATGAAGGACTAATTGTATAAATATTTGAAGTTCTTTGGGTAAGTGGGAATAATTTGCCGCTGTGGTTCCAATTAAGTCCTCAATTTTCCTTTATTTCCACCCGTGAGCCACTTTACACACCCTGTTTGGATTATATTCTTAGCAATTAAGTGAATTGGAGAGCTTGAAAAAACATCATTAAGGGCCAGACGGTTTACAGACGAGGTTTATGTAGCTCGGTTCGGCGGGTTAGACGCTCAGCTGCTCTGAACAGAAGTCAAGCTCTATGTTTAATGTTAATATCTTCGTTATGAAGGAAAAATGCGAGAGGAATCTCACATTCTGTAAAGTGATGTTTATAACCTCAAATCCTTCAAGATAAGAGTGAATCACTGCTGAGGAATGAAGAGGAGAAGACATTTGAAGCCGCAGATTTGTTTATTGTTTATATTTACTCCTGCTTTTGGGACAGAAGTTGCTATGCGGTTGCAAGTACTCAAATCTATGATATTTTATCTCTACATATGGCTCACGGTGGGGTTAAGGACTTAAATGTAATGTAATGTAATGTAATGAATGAAAGCTATTTATTTATATATAATCATAATAATAATAAAGTCAATTACTATTATTACTGCATTATAAAATAAATTAAATACATATAATAATTAAACAGATAAAGATAACATTATTTGTATTTAATATATATTAAATTATAATAATGTGAGTTTATATTATAAAATTATATAATAGTAAATAATTATGATGATATATAATGTTTTATATTACAAAATTATAATTATATATTAGTTATGAAATAATAACAAATTATAATACATAAGCTGTTATTAAAAATAATTACTATAATTATATATTATATAATTGAATTATTATATTATATTATAATAACAAACGATTTAGCATTATTATATTAGAAATTATATATTAATAAATAAGACAAAGATAATGATTATTATTATATAGTAGTTATTAAATAAAGAAAAACAATTATTAAATGAACAACAGCTATATATATATATATATATTCTTATTACATAAAGATTATATTTTATTATAATACATAATAATGTAAACGTTTATATATAACAATAGTAATAACAAAATTTAAAATCTATTTTAGTTAAATAAATAACCCTAACTAACCCTAAAAGATGAAAAAAAAGAGAAAGATTAATAATAAAAGATTAAATGTATATATAAAAGATCAAATCAATCACACTCTCACCAGCTTCTCTTGTGTCCACCACAAAGTCGGACGTCTGGAAGGTGTTTCCCTCCACCAGCCCCTGTCCGAAGACCTTGACTCTGCTGGCGTCCCCGATCTCAGACTGGATCACCATGATGGTGATGGGGCTGTTGGGGACATGCTGTCCGTTCTTCTTGATGCTCACCAGGTGCTCCCCAACTTCTCTCGGGATGAAGGAAATGCCTGAAGAAGAAATTACCAACCATGTGTTACCCAAAAAACTAAAGTTGTAGTTTGCATAAAGAATGCGTGAACAGGTCCCAGACGTACCGATGTGGTTGTTGGGTTGTCTCTTGAGCAAACACGGCTCGTCGCGGCCAGAAGGGGCTTTGATGCTCGCGGTGAGAAGACTCAGATCCGTCTCCGTGATATCCAGAGAGAAATCTGCAGCGGAGCCCAGCTTCACCTGGGACTTCCTCTGATTGTCCTCTGCAAAGTCAAGCCACCTTTATTTATATAAGCAGCTTCACAGTAACAGAGAAAATAATGGCGACACTTATAATAAGGTTCATTAGTTAACATTATTTAACTACATTAGTTACCAGATTAATAAATGCCTTAGAAGCACAGTTCATTAATTAACGTTAATTTCAACATTTATTAATACATTATTAAAGAGTTGTATGTTAACATTAGTTAATGCACTGTGAACAAACTTGAACAAACTATAAACTGTATTTTTATTAACTAACGTTAACATATAATGTTAATATAATGAATGAGGTAGAAAGAACTTGATTCTCAACCTATTTTCACTTGCATGTTATTACTAATAAATCATTAGTCATTTCCTATTTTTCCTAAACTACCTCCTCTCATATAATGATTTGCTTCTCTTGTATGCATGATTTCCAACTCTTCTTAATGTGTAGCTATCCTAATTGACCGGTGCCTGTTTATTTTATTTATTGGTCTAGTTTTCCTCTTTTCTTTAAAAAAAAAAAAAGTATTATGTAAAAGATCTAACTTTTTTTAATGTATGGATATTGTTGTATTCTACTGGCATAAATTGTTGTATCAATGTTACGGCCTGTGCCTTGAGTGCATTCCTTCTCCTTGCGTATTGTGTCATGACTCTGTTTTCCTTTTCTCTCTGTCGGAGTTCGATTGCAAGGTCCGCCCCTGTGCACCTGCGTGTCGTTATATCAACTATATTAAGGACGCTGAAGCGGAGCATGGCAGGAGAGAGGAGATTCACCAGCCAACAAGTGTTTTCTTTCTGTTTGGTTTAATTCTTTATTGTTATTTTGTTAATATTGGTTGCCTTTATACTTTGAAGGGTCTTATTGCGGTTTGTCTGTAATTATCATAGTTTGGTAATTATCTTAGAAATACATTTGTTTTCTTTTCGTTATGATACATGTTTCCTTACTTTTGTAATTTAAATAAATGTTTAAGCAGCGTATTTTGGTTTCACGTGTCCTTTATGTTATGCAACCCTCCTGAGCCAATTTTAAAGAGGGGTTCGTAACACTCAATAAACAAACAAAGATTAACCATGATCAATACATATTTTACTTCATGTTAGTTAATACATTAACTACTGTTAACTAATGAACCTTATTGTAAAGCATTACCAAAATAATCGAGACAAAATTAATCAAATATGAAACAAATTCAAATTATGCTTTTTTTAAAGGGGTGGTAAAATACAACATGTAGAAGCAACAGGACGTCTCTGAATGGTTAGTTGATGAATTTATGTTGCTGATGTGGAGTTAACTATCTTCAATTAGCATATTCTGTCATGGTAATCTATAAATCGCTCGTATAGGAACTGTTGTGAGATGCACACAGAGTGACTTTCTATTGCATGTGAAATGATGGATGCTAAAGTTTGAGCTGACTCACAGATGTGCTCGACTACAACAACTCTTCCTCTTCTCAACATGGACTGTGTGTTCAGGGGGCGGGGTTTATGTAAATTTTAGGGTTAGTGATGGCACTAACCATAAGGAATGTCGTGTAGTTCCTACCAGCCGTTTGTTGTAGTCCTTAAAAAACTATTTCTTTAAAAGCAAATATCTTCCTTTGCTTTGAACTTTGAGCGTTGTAACTTTGCAGATTTTGTGTATGCTCAAACAGCAACATTACACACTACGGTAACTAAAGTTAAAAAAGTGAAATCATACTCAACCACCCCTTTAAAAGCAAAAATCAGGTCAACAAATGTCAAGATCTAACGAGACGTCACGCAGACGAGACGTGTACCTGTGACCCTGGCGGTGAAGGGGCTTCCGGCGATGTGCTTGTCATTATAGCGGACGAGGATGTTGTAGTCTCCAGGTAGTGTGGGCAGGTACGAGACACTGCAAGTGCCGTCTTTGTTGTCCACACAGCTGATCTCAGCCTTCGACGGCCCTTCAATGGCCAAATCCAGCCCGCCTGGAGCAAAACACACAATCATCATGTTTTCTGGGCTGAGTTTTCAGGACAACGTTAATGGGTAACACTTTATAATAAGGTTCATTAGTTGGATGAATGACTTTTTATTTCCAGCAATATAGTGACGAAGGCAATAAAGAAGCATTTGATTCAATCTATACAAGTATACAGGTAAATTCACCTTACTTTAAAAACAAATCAATTGCTTGAAACGGAGTGGGACAAAGTCAGACTTATTTAGACCCAATTCTGTCTAAATCATTTTGTCTGTTACAATTAAAAAGAAAAACAAGAGGTTTTTAAAAACAAGGTAGCCGCTTTCTAAATTGTTAACATTATCATAACTCTCAATTACATATTTATATTATATACACATGAAAAAACACAACCGCATCTTAAATACACACCGTATATTATCACCGGTAACAATTATAGTAATACCAACAATAATCAGAATACCTACAGGGTAAGATAACACTGCCTATAAATACATCACCAGACGATTAAGCCAAGACCTTCTGTTTATTAGTCAACTACATTAGCTAGCATGAACTAATAATGAACTGCACTTATACAGCACTTATTAATCTTTGTTAATGTTAATTTTAACATTGTTAACATTAATGCACTGTGAACTTGCATGAACAGCTGAATTTTTATTAACTAACGTTAACAAAGATGAACAAATACAGTAACAAGTGTATTGCTCATGTTTAATTCATGTTAGTGAATACATTAATGAACCTTATTGTGAAGAGTTAGCCATTAATGTGCTGTTTGTACACACCTTCAGAAGCATCTTCAGTGTAGATGGTGAACATGGCGGTTTTATTGGTGGTGCCGTACACCAGACCGGGTCCATACGCGGTCACGTTAGGACTGTTCGTGTTGTTGACGTAGAACTGCAGAGGACTCTCTGAGGAGAACACAAGCAGCGCATTCAATGCAACGGCAGAAAACATGCAACAGAACAGAAGCATTATAATGAGGCAGAGCGGATGCTGCACGAGAAGTATCAATTATGAATAAATCTGAGAGGCGTTTTTGTTCTGAAATGCATCTTATACTTTAAAACATTTTATATAATGTCTTATTTTCTTTTGATTTTGGGGTGAAAAATGGCCGTTTTCATGCAACTCACAAATCTGGAGCAATTTTTTTTATTAAGTATATATTAAAATCACATGCATTAAATATATATAACTAATTTGCCTTTGTTTTGTTTGTGTCTGTTGAAAGGTTGTGAAGATTTGCAAACATGCAACAAAATAAAACGTACATAAAACCCAATAAATAAAAATTAAATAAATCCAGAGCAATAAAATTTATAAATTAAAACAAAATCTGGTAATAAATAAAATGGACAGTATTTTTTGTATATACTATGCATCGCATTTTAATACATTTATTCAATATATATTATATTATATATAAATGCATTATTAATAATGAGCTTGTATGAACATTGTTTTGAATAGATGTTTCACTGCTGCTGCTAGTATTGTTGTATATACTATGCATGTCATTTTAATACATTAAAAACCTAGCAGTGAAAAATCTATTCAAAACATTGTTTATACAAGCTCATTGTTAATGCTAACAGGATATCCTCATAGAGCTTTAGACACTCCTAACAGAATAATGCAACTCTATAACACACTCTTCCTGCCTTATATGGAGAAACAAATCCATCGGATGAGGCACGACTATCACATTCATGTGATGTTTACTGAGGTTACTGATGGCACTGGACCAGCGACTGGAAAACATGAAACTCCAGCCATAAAACAAGCACCTACATGAGGATCTGTACCCAACAAACACCAGCTCCACACACAGATTCCTCACGCCTGACGTCACCCATGAGATCTTTCACCACGCAAAATAAATCAGCACAACCGAGTTTGTGTGTCCACCCTCAGTCAACTTAAATCTATTCAAAAGGTGAAGCCTTCTCAACCTTCACACACACACACTCCCATGGATCTCTGGGACAACGGAAGGCCTTAAAAACAAATCCTGACAGCACATTCATCACATAGATGAGATGAATCACTCATGCATGCTTAGGATCCAGTAGGCAGTATTAAAGAGTTAGTTCACAGAAAAAAAAAATTTTTTGAACCCATATAACTTTCATTAGCATAAAATGAGATGTTTAGCAGAACGCTCAAGCTCTTTTTCATAAAACAAGGTCACCATATGCTTTTATTACATGGAAAATTGCTGCAAGAACACTTCAAAAGAAACTAACAACATTAATGGTTCATAATGACAAAGGTGTGTGTGTGTTTAGTTAAACTGATTTGATGGTGTGCTGTGGTCCTGGACTCTGACCTGGGATGTGTGAGCCGTTGTATTTAATGTGCATTTCATGAAGTCCAGCCTCTGTGGGCGAGAACTTCACTGTGACCGTCCCATCTTTGTTGTCGATGATCTCAGGCTGAGCGGTTTTACCTGACGGCATGTGAACCTCACCTGGAAGACAAACATGAAGGGTTTGGTTTATGCTTTTTGAACAAATATCACTGCAGATTTAGAGGAAATCACTAGTACAAAACGCTTTATGAGTGATATTTTCATGATGACAGTTGAAAAATGTATATATTTAGACATGCATATTTTCTTGAGAAAAAAAAAAGACCATTGTTAGGACCATTGAGATTTGAATTTTTTTTTGGCATAATTTAAGAATAATGTGAATAAATACATATTGTACTGCCTTTGAAATGATTATTCAAGTAAATATAATTCTTTTTTTTGCATTACATTAATACGAATATAGGGGGACATTTTGCTTAGTTTACAACAGTTTTATAATGAAAAATATCTTAATCCAAAAATATGCTTGATTTTTTGGAGGTGAAATATGACCCTGACATGAATTGTGTTTAAAGAACTGCATTGAGCGGCACAAAACCCCTTAAGAAAATATTAAGGGTTTGGTTTATGCTTTTTGAACAAATATCACTGTAGATTTAGAGGAAATCACTAGTATCAAACGCTTTGAGTGATATTTTCATGATGACATTTCAAAAGTTGAAAAATGTATACATTAAGACATGCATACATGCAGATACATACATATTTTCTTGAGAGAAAAAAAAAATCACGACCATTTTCAGGTCCATTAAGATTTGACATTTTTATGTTGGCATAATTTAAGGATAAATGTGAATAAATAAATATTGTACTGCCTTTGAAATGATTCAATGATTGAAATGATTTTTTTTGCATTACAGTAATAAGAATTTAGGAGGAAATGTTGCTTAGTTTACAACAGTTTCAGTTTCATAATGAAAAATATCTTAATCCAAAAATATGCTTGATTTTTGGGAGGTGAAATATGACCCTGACATGAATTATGTTTAAAGAACTGCTTTGAGCGGCACAAAACCCCGTAAGAAAACCCTTAGTGAAAATGTGTTTTGAATTGAACTCATGAGTAGCTAAAGGTTTCCTTTTGAAATCTCTCACCTGTGATTTCCCCCTTCCTAAGCGTAAAGGGAATCACCATATCGAAAGGCCTGTACCCCGTCCCGTTCACACTGTTCGCAGGGTTATACGCTCCATCTGTAACCTGTGGGGCAGCGAGGAGAAATCAGAGTAAATGAGAGCGGACGGTACAAACGCATCCGTTAGAACCGCCTGTCAAACATTTCCATGTTTAGTCAAGTCTGTGCGATCCATTCTGAAAGCAAGAGCGCTGTGGACGAGAAGAGACATTAACAGCCCAGTGATTCAGCCACAGCAGAAGACAAACGTGTGTTAGACACCAAACAGAGGAAGACGAGACCCCCCAGCACACCTGGCAAAGCAAAGCGGCCTGGAAAAGAGCATGATAAAGAAGAAAAATCCCCAAACATCTCGGAAATAAAGAAAATGATTGTGTGCATAGAGTGAAACATGTTCAGACATCATCTAATATGAGAGATGACACAAGGAAGGAGTATAATACTGATAAATGACTCCCGATTTCACCTGGAGGGAATGAGGTAACCACTATGAGAAGAATAACAACTGTGTGTTAAGTTAAGTGCACATTAATAGATCTGTACCAAACACAAAAGCTCCCAATCAGACTATAGGAGATCAAATATGCTTCATTTCAGTCAATTTCAAAGCGTCCTTAGTATAGAAGGCAATGCCAGAGTGACAACAATCGTTAAAAATTCAATTTAAGCAAGAAAAATTAAATTAAAGCCAATTTTTGTGTTACTGTTCACATGTTTGGGGTCGGTAAGATTTTGTTTTGGTTTTGAAAAGTCTATTCTGCTCACAAAGGCTGCATTTATTTGATCAAAAATACATTAAAAATAGTGAAATATTATTACAATTGAAAATAACAATTTTCTATTTGAATGTATTCTAAAATGTAATTTATTCCTGTGATCAAAAGTTGAATTTTTAGCATAATTTCTCCAGTCTTCAGTGTCACATGATCCTTCAGAAATCAGTATAATATGCTGATTTGATGCTCAAGAAATATTTCTTACTATTATCAATATTGAATAGTCGCGCTGTTAACATCGACCCCAAAACCTTTGAACGGTATAGTGTATTTTATTTTCAGATCTGCTTTGTGGTTCTCAAACGTTACGCAGGCAGAAAGCAGCAGCACACGAACCGCATAATGCTTCTGAGGTTAATGCCAGAATAATGAGCAATTTAAAACTGGTGTTCAATCCAAACAAAACTATGTCAGTCTAAACAGTCAGGCGTCGAGTTTCCCTCTGCTTCTGTCATCAATGAAACACACTAGTGGGAAAACCAGAGTGTGTTCACGACTAATCAACGAGAGGAGGAAATGGAGACCGATGAGCCATGAATAACCATTCCTGCAAAAAAATGATTCTTGGTGGGTCAAAAATGAGGAAGAACTGAACAGAAACCCCTTGACCAACACAAACGAGAAGCACAAAGAGGTGTGTGTGTGTGTGTGTGTGTTCAGGAAGCTGGAGGTCAGTGCAAAGGCTGGAAGAGAGCGAACGGTGACGGGAGTGTGTGTGTGTGACTGGGGTGAGACGTGTGTGTCTTTGTACCCAGGGCTGGAAGCCGACGCCTGGTGCGGTCTTTTGCTGTTGGACTGACTGCTGCTGCATCATGGGAACTTCATCTGTTGCCTGGGAAATCATATGTATGGACATGAAACTTCAGATGCACGAGGAACATAAGAACATACTCCACACAAGCACTCAAACACAGACGCCAAATTGAGCCAATCCCGTTGTACGCTCGTTCTTGTTGCGTTAACAAAAACTCCACGTGTTGTTATTATAACAGAGATATTGTAGATATACACGTGTACAGATTCTTCAGTTGTGAGTCAAAACTGAGAATGTAGGGCTACAAGATTCACATTTTCTACTTGCATTTTTTCAGAGAAAAATTGTGATTGCGATTAAAAAAAGAAAATAAATTCATGTCTGTGGTACAATTTGTCCAAAATATTTTGTATTTTATATCAATATTACTATGAAATGATAACAAAAAAAAATTTATTATTATTATCAACATTACTTCTATTATCATCATTATTATGCATTTAAATATGTATTTATTATAATGAAAAACTATTAAACAATAAGAAATACTACTACGTAATATATTTTACTGTAAAATGAAAAAATAAACATAACTTTACAGTACAACTTACGGTATATTGAAATATTTATATATTTTTTCATTTTCGAATGTCAAACCATCCAGATTTAATTTTGGCAACAAATTAAATGTATATTAAATTGAATTAAAAAAAAAGCCATATCGCAATTTAATTTTTATTCTGATTTATCGTGCAACCCTCTGAGAAGGCATTATGTTTTGCATTATGTTTTGCATTATGCTCTGACGCAACAGAGGAACACAAAGATGCATGAAATCAAGCTTGTGTTGCTGATATGCATGTTTCAGGCCTAAATCAAAACCTTACCCTTAACATCACCAGATATGAAAACATTAATGAAATAAGTGATCATTTGTCTTGATAATGCAAAGAAACGGCATCCTAATTCAGGAAGCCCCCCCCCCCTCCGAGCTGGAAAGAATGAAGTCCAGATGAGGAACCTTAAAAACCGGCCCGTATCTATTGCAGATTCTTAAAAGCCTAAAGTCTCCTCAATCTGGTTCTCTTTAAAACATGTTATCACGGTTTGCTTCTCACCATGACTTTGAAGGGGCTCCTGGGGATGTTCTCCCCTCCGAACCGCACGTAAATAACGTAGTTCCCGGGCTTCGGCGCCGTGTAGAAGATGTCAAAGGTGCCGTCCTCGTTCTCGATTACATCAGCTTCCACCTCGGTGCCGTCAGGAGTGACCACAATGCAGGAGACCTTCCCCTTCCCGGCTCCTTTAGCGTTCACCACGAACCCAACCTCCTCTCCAATGCCAATGGTTGGCCCAATGCCAGCTCCTGGAGAACATGGAAAAATTTGTTTTGATTTAAAAGCTTTCAATAGATTTTCAAGTGAATTTTCTTGATGGGGAACATGTTTTCTTCTCTCACAAATCCAAGTTTTTTTGTGTTTTAAAAAATATTCTGCAATGTTACTTTGTGTAACTGGATCGTTTTGATCAGACAGCTTGGTCAAGACTCATAAATATTAATATTAGGGCTGTCTAACGATTACATTTTTTAATCTTATTAATTACACGATGTGGGTATTAATTAATAGCATATCAAAACTGCCTGAGAAATTACCCCCAAAATGTTTTATCTAAAGTCAATGTGTTAAGTAAGAAAAGCATCAAATATATATTACAAAAAGTAGCTTTATAAAAAAATATATTTTATTTGATTTAACAATTTATTATTACACACAAACTTTTAAGCCTTAACGGCCATGAGGGTGATTAAATGATGACAGAATTTTATTTTTTGGGTGAACTATACCTTTAATGGATTTTAAATTAATATGGTAAATTAAAAAAAAATAGAAATAATAAACTTAAACTCTTAGTAGGTGGCGGTAATGTCTAAATTAGTCAGCGATTGAGTCATTCATTCAAGATTCGTTTCGTTCAAATGGCTGATTCATTCAGGAATTAAAGAGGCTATATGCGTTTTTCTGAAATTTAAACTCGCGACTGACACCTGTGGCCAAAAAACAGAACTGCTCTTCCTTTCTGCTCGCTCGTATGTGCACACTTTACAAGTCATCTGCTGCAAGGAGGTCAGGTCAACATTATGTTTACAGAGGTAAGAACAGTCAAATACATATATTGTTTGAGATAAGTGTTCTGAGTGATCTGAAACGTTTAACATGAACACGCTTGACGTCACATCCGCAGACAGCGCGGGAAAAATCCGACCCGACAGAAAATAGGAAAAATAGGATACAGGCTTATAGGTGCACCCACTGTGAGCAGACAAGGTGTCAGTATGCTCATCAGGAGATGTTTGAGTCATAAATGGTAAAATAAAAAGGCTATTGTTTCGTTTATTTTGGGGAAAAAGTTCCATATAGCCCCTTTAAGTAAATGGTTCTCTTTATGAATTAATCATTGAATAATTGGTTCATATACACACACAAAATATTCATTAGCTGTGTGTGTCCTAACAAAGTCTAGAAACCCCTACAAAATGAGTGTAGACTTACCCGTGACCGTACACTTGCTGGCGTCTCCTGTAGTGGTCGCTCTCACTCTATATGGAGAAGTTGGGATCTCATCTCCGCCATACTTGATTACAATAGTGTAACGGCCCACCTTGTCTGGCAGATAAGACACTTTGTAGGTTCCATCCCGGTTATCCTGAATGTTGGCTTTCTTGGGTTTACCATCCTGATCCTGAAACGCATGAAAAAAAAGCATATAAAAGTCCTGCAGGACCACCTCAAACCTCCCGGAGCAGAGACCGCAGATGTGGAGGTCCTCAGATGAACTGAGAAGCAGTTTAAAAAAACTAAAACACACACAGAAGCAAGAAAAGGGATGAGGAGGAAGAGGTTAAATTCCCCCTGGATTTCCTGCTGCAGTTCGGCTTTCATAAGACGTTCATCTATCTCACTGCTGGCCTGCCGCATTGGTCGTAGTGCATGTGTTTGGAGTCCAAGTGGAGAAATCAAAGCTAATCCAGGATAACTGGAGCAGTAACGTCTCTAAAGATAAAATAACATGCGGCATCCAAGAGAAAGATGTATGAAAGATAAATTTTGCAATATGCAGCTATGTGGTATTTGTGGATCCTTATTCATCTTTTCCATTGAAAGTCAGAAACTGAATCCACATGTGATTTTACAGTCCGTCGGCTGATTGAAAACATTCTACGGTACTTAAAATCCATATAAATGTAAGATAAAAAATATTATATAATAAATGTTATTACCAGTATATATTTTTTAGCTTAAATTTATATAGAAAGTTTATATAATAAAAAAACGTATTACCGGTATATATTTGTTAGCTTAAATTTATGCAGAATGTTTATATAATATATATATATTAATATATACAGTATATATGTATGTGTATATAGACTAGACATACATATTTTTATGAATATTAATTGTGTTAATAAATACTTAATTGTGTGTATACACAGATATAATAAAATACATAGAATAAAACTGTGTACATGTATATATTTTATATACATGTACACATACACATTTTTATTCGATATATTTTATTATATCTGAGCGTGCAATCTAATCTAATGATGGATGTATTAAAGTATGATGTATGATTTTTGCAATATGCAACTAAGTGATCTTGTGGATCTTTTCCATTAAACGTCAGAAAGTGAATCAAAATATAATTTTATGGTCTGTTGGCGGATTGAAAACATTCTACAAATCAACCTCAAAAAGCACTCGTTTATATCAATCAGTGATATTCAAACTTTAATCCGTTTCTTCACCACCACAAGAGGACGAGCCTGAACTTGTCAGAACTCACGGTAATCTGCACGGACAGCTGGCCTTCACCGGCATCCTTGGCATCGATGGTGAACTCCACTGGAAAGCTGGCGGAGAGACCCGTGGTCAGGCCGGGGCCGCTGGCACGCACTTTACTGGCATCATGAGTGGGCTGAACGCGCAGTTTGAACGGACTGAAAGAGATGTATGAAGGATTGGTGACATCTGTGTGTCTACAGTTTGATAGCAGTAGTGAATCTAACAGTACCTGCGTGGAACTTCCTCGTCTGCGTATTTGACCGCGACGGAGTACGAGCCCTCGACAGACGGAGTGTATGCCACCGTGTGTGTGCCGTCACCATTGTCCGTAACGTTTACTGGTTCAGCCAAACCTGCAAACAACAACTTGGTTACAGTCATAACATTCAGGAGTATAACCAGTACTGTACTACACGTATTCATACTATTATTACTATATACAGTCATAAAACATACTATTATTACTATATACAGTCATAAAACATTCAGGAGTATAACCAGTACTGTACTACACGTATTCATACTATTATTATTATTATTATTATATACAGTCATAAAACATTCAGGCGTATAACCAGTACTGTACTACGCGTATTCATATTATTATTATTATTATTATATACAGTCATATAAAACATTCAGGAGTATAACCAGTACTGTACTACACGTGTTCATACTATTATTACTATATACAGTCATAAACATTCACTATTCTAGTAATTTTTAGTGCCCAGATCACATGACCTTACTTGAACACTGCATTCCTTAATGCAATGTTTTTGACTTTCTGTGGCGAGTGATTAATGAACCAGAAGTAATATTTATATAATATTATTATATTTATTAATTATATTAATAAAATTAATATTTTGCATTTCATATATATTTTTAAAACCTGGGTTGCTGCTAATTCTTGTATATAGAAATGTATATATATATATCGTACTATCTTTCTAGAATACAGGAAGTTTGCTCTCTGCTGTATTGGTTTACGTATTTTGTTTCTTAAATTGTTGTGTATTGTATTTTACGCAATATAGATTTCTTTGCATGTCTGGTATGTGTGAAGAAATAGACAATAGCGTTGACCTTGACCTACGATTTTTAACATATCTTATTTGATCGGCCTGCCAAATACAATAACCATCAGTAACCTAAACATGCAACAGTGAGAATCACAAAGCATCATAATAATACTGCTAGAAAAATTTGTTGCATAACATTTTAAATAAACATAATAAAGAGAAAAAAATGTAAGAAATATTTGTATGTTTAAATGAATTCATGTTTATCTATATACTGTGTGGCATGCTAGTATTTATGAACAAAGCCCCCCAAAAAGAAAATACACTTAAATAAATAAACAAAATGTTTAAGTATATACTGTGCAGCATGCTAGTATTTAATTCAGAGCTAAATAAAATGTATAAATCCGAATGTTTTTACCTTTAGGTCCAGTTACGGCTACAGAGAGAGGAGCGACACCAGCTTTACTGCAGTCCACAGTGAAGGATTGTGGGATTTTAGCTCGCACTCCAGAACCAACACCAGGTCCAGAAATCTTCACCTTACTGGAGTCAACAACATCCTTTACGGGCACTTTGAACGGGCTTCCTATGATGCAAACAAAAAGAGAAACGCTTTCAGATCCAGACATTGATTAGAGAGTCCATGCAAGCTAATGCAACTCAAGTGGAGCGATTATAAGATAAGACGTGTGCATAAGAAACCGGAAGATGGAGAAAAGACAAAATAAAATCAAAGCATCCAGCGAATTCTAATGAGTAATAATAACAACATTAATCTAAACAAGATTTTAGATGCTAGCATGTTTTATTTATTGCTATATAGTTGCTTACGCGTTCTGAAAGAGTTTGGACTTTACGAGTCTGATTAATCTCAACTTTCCAACAACTCAACTGTCATCCTATAAAATATCACTCTAGCAAGATCTATACACTTGATTTAAACAATCTGCATATCCATGTGGGAGAATCACACACTGTGGTCTTGGCACGCTGAATGTTTTCAATGAAACGCGAGCCCATAATGTCCACCAGTGAGAATGTGGTAGCCTGCTCTCCTCAGATACGGGAGATCTGGTTTCCCGGGTGTAAAACTAATGAAAACAAATTTGCAGGATAGTTCAAGTAGTTTTGCAGGTGGAAACTGAGACTCCAGTTAAAAACATGGGTTACACTTTATTTTAAGGTGTCATTGTTACAGTGTAATTATATATTTAAGTACTGAGTAATATTGAGCAACTACATGTTAAGTTGAGGATTAGTTGCATGTAATTATGCATTATTTACTGTTATTACTATGATAAGAAGTACATGTAACAAGGACACTGTAAAATAAAGTGTTGCCAAAACATGCTCCAGTAATGCTTTCTTCAGGTCTGGACTTAAAGGGGTGACGAACTGAGAAATAATTTTTTTTATATTCAGCGTTCAGCGAACGATAGGTTTTTTAAAGTGGGGATCTGACGTCACCGGGTATCAAACCCCGCCTCCACAGAAGATTGACACCTACTTCAACACCGCCTGTTTAGCCCCGCCCACCGACTCACGCATTACATGAAAGTCATTATAATATGCAAAACTGTTATCCAATCATAGCAGTGGGCGTTTACTTCCACATCTTCAATGCGGCACTGCCATAAAAACAAGCGTTTTAGGAGCTAGCTCAAAACCAGGGTAGAAAACAGCCGATTACTTATTCATGTTGATGTTTTTAAATGTAAAAACCAAGTGAACGTCATAAGTTGACCTCAGACAATATAAAAAAAAAATGTAAAAAGCCAGTTCATGACCCCTTTAAAGTGCTGCGTAAGGGTTAATGTACCTGGAATGTGTTGTCCTCCATACGTGATGTTGACATCGTACAGACCAGGAACGTACGGGGTGTATTCCACATTACAGCTGCCATCTTTGTTATCTTTGCAGGACATTTTAGACTCTGATGGGCCTTCTACGGTTATTCCCAAACCACCAATACCAGCTCCTCTGTACGGATCAGAAGAAGGTTACATGGTTATTTTATGTTCTTGGTAGTATACAGAACAATATCTCCACTAGCGTTCAAAAGAAGTCTCTTATGCTCACCAAAGTTTGCATTTATTTGATAAAAAAAAATACAGTAAAAAATTTGATTAAATATTACAATTTGTAATGGAAATTAAATGCATTGCAAATGCCATTTCATGTGCAAGATAAGCTATTAAAAGGAACAGTACACATTTAAATCATGTCATTAAAATAAAGTTTATATTAAACATTTATATTACATATATGTAAACTATCGTTTTAAAATGCGTTCCAATTTTGGGGTCAAATGTTTTCCAGTTTTAATTTACAAATGTATTCCTTTGATCAAAGCTGTAATTTTCAGCATCATTACTCCAGTCTTCTGTGTCACATTCATTTATTTGAAATCTTTTGTAACATTATAAATTATCTTTAGTATCACTTTTGAATGCATCCTTGCTAAATAAAAGTATACATAACATAAAAAATAAATCTTACTGACCCCAAACTTTTGAACCATAGTGTAGGGAAATATTATAATAAAAATAGCAAATGTAAGATTTTTTCTAGAGCTCGGCCACCTGGTGATGATTGAGAACTTGTTGTGTTTGTCGGTCAGCGCTTCTTCTAGACCCGGGCCCTTGGCCTGCACACGTGAGGGGTCACATCCCTCTCCCACCCCGACCTGGAACGGGCTCTTAGGAACCGGAGTCTCGTCGTACAGAATCTCCACACTGTGGACTCCTGCATTGAGCAGACAGAAGAAAACACACTCAGCTTCTAAGAAACAAACTTATGAAGCTTTTAAGTCCTCGTACTGAGTTCAGAGGTAGCAACTGTGACATCCAAGTGATGGGGAAACATTTTCTCAATGGTTAAAATGTATTAATATCATATTTCTTGCTTTTTTTTATCATGCATGCCTTAAATATATGTATTGTAATCCACAGTTGCACATAGATAGTGTAATAAAACAAACACTTAAATGTGTATTTTGGATGTTTTCTTTCCACTAGTCTGAAAGACTAAAACTGTTCCAAAATCCTGAAACTGCCGAGTGCATGAAACAACAATGGCTTTTCCTGTAGTGTCTTTAGTGTCTTAATCAATCATTGCCGTGCCGCCGTTGAGAATCATGAGCCTGTCACCTCATAAATGTGACCTAATTAGCTGTATATTCTGGAAAGCTTTATTGCGGCCCTTAAAAATACACAAACTGTACAAGATGAAACCTGTAGCTTATAATTGCGATTCTCAAGGAACAAATGAACTGATAAAACATAGCTTGCATTGCATTCATCTTGTCGCTTTGGATAAACGCATCAGCCAAGTGCATGAATATAAACCAGTGTTTGTTCGGAAGAAACATTAAGTAGGATGTTGTGCATTGTACCGTTCTCAAATGGTGTGTATTCCACGTTGTAAGTGCCATCGCCGTTGTCACTGATGGCGCAGTCTGTAGAAGCGCCGGATGGGTTCTTCACACAAGCTTTAATGTGTTTCCCGCCAGTTTTGGTCAAAGCTCGTGCATCCACCGTGAAGTTAGTCGTGGCTTCTCTGAAAACTCCTGCAGACCAGAGAAGAAAAACACACAAAGATGAGCATTGACTTCAGTCAAGACATCTGTCTTTGTAAAAATGGCATCGGTTTTGAAGTAAAATGGGCATCTTTCAGAAAAAACGTTCTTCAGGCAAAGGGTCGTCTTGCACTGAAGGTGCAAATCTACAAATTATAGAGACAGTGTGATAAAATAAACACTTAAATGTGTATTTTGGATTTATTATTTCAACTAGTCTAGTCTGAAAGACGACAAGTCATGGAAGCAAAGCAGTCCAAAACTAAAGGCAAAGGAAAGAAGGTTCATTGATTCATGGAAGCCAACATCAGCAAGAAAAAATTGTTAAGAAAAACATTCTCAGAAACGTTTCCATTGGCTACAAGGAATGACGCATTTGTCCTTACAAGTGAACATGAATTGGCTTTTGTAACCCATATTATCTTGATATTCAATCGACGTCAATACCTTCTCCAGCAACTCCTGGTCCAAACACCTTCACTTTGCTGGTATCAACAGCTGGATCCACGTTCACTTTGGCAGGGAAGTTGGGAACAGTCTTGCCGCCGTACTTCAGCTGTAGCGTGTACATGCCCGCAGTCAGCGGGATGTAGGTGACCGTGTAAGTCCCGTCCTTATTGTCCAGAACTTCAGTCTTTGCTTGCGCTCCAGAATCAGACTCTGCCTCCAGCGTCAACTGTCCAGGTCCAGCTTTGGTGCAGTCGACGTTCAACACGCTGATCTCGCCAACCTTGCCTCGTTTCAGGCCGGAGCCGGACGCCACCACTTTGGTGGGATCAAAGGGGTACTGGATGTCAGCGTGGAAAGGCGAGCCGGGAATATGGACGTCTTCGAAGAGAATGTTAACTAGGTATTCTCCAGGTTCGGTGGGGAGGTACGACACAGAGCATGTGCCGTCGCCATTGTCAGAGCACTCGATTTTAGCTTCGGTTGGACCCTCGACGGTGAGGCCGAGTCCACCGGTGCCGGCGCCCTTGGTGTCGATGGTAAATTCAGCAGGGTTTGCTACAAGACCACCCTTCAATCCTGGACCAAACGCCTTGACCTGTACAGACAGAAGCACATTGTAACCAAAGGTGGACAAAGTACACAACTTCCTTACTTGAGTAAAAGTACAGATACTTAATGGTCAAATATTACTCAGTTACAAGTAAAAGTTGTAAAGCGATTTTTACTTAAGTAAAAGTACAGTAGTAGTCGTTTTTAAAAGTACTTAAGTATAAAAGTAAATATCAATGCATTGTTTTAATATTGTTGCATGTAATACTTACAGTAGCTTATGTCTATGAATATATGCATGCCTGCCCTCATATCAATATCACATTTATTTATATATCATAAAGGTTTCGGACACCCAAATGGCTGTTTAGTATGAATATGTTAGCCTTACTGTTATCTATAAGCTAGTGTGCTCCAAAACAATGACAAAATTCGCATTTAGAAGACCAAACCCAACGTTGAAAATTAAAATCAGGTTGATGTCAGAATCCAATGTCAGATTGACGTTAATCTCCAACTTTGGACAGACGTTGTATTGTGGTTGAAAATCGGGTTGACGTCAGAAACCAACATCTGTCGAGTTCTGAAGTCAACCAGACTTTCATTTACAACCAAAATGAAACCCCTGCAACCAAAATCATCCCTTTCTACTCAAGGTCCGTGACAGAAAAGTAGTGGAGAAAAAAGTAAGATCTTTGTCTTTCAAATGTAGTGAAGTTAAAGTAAAAAGTTTCCAGAAAAAACAATACTCAAGTTCAGATACTCAAAAAGTGCACTTAAGTACAGTACTCAAGTAAATGTACTTTGTTACTGTCCACCTCTGATTGTAAATAATTTGTGTCTTCTAGGCGCGTCGAAAGAACACCTTAGACAGTACAAATCCACACGGGAAAAATCTCTGAGTAAAACTAGGAGTTGTGAAAAATTGTTTCGCAAGATTAAAAGTTTATCTATGCATCAAACTCCAATTCATTTTTATAACAATCTTATACCTCTTGAAAACTTTTTATAACTTATTTTGAGATTATTTTAATTCCTTTGTGTAAAGCACTTTGAATTGCCATAGTCTATGAAATATGCTGTATAAATAAACTTGTCTTAAAAGAAATGTCATGCTTTTCTTTTGGTTTCTACATACTTTGCTGGGATCAGGAGGCAGCATGGCTTCAACTGGGAAAGGACTTCCAGGCACTGGATTGCCATCATAGACGACCTCCACCACGTAAACGCCCTCCTCTTTGGGGATGTACTTCACCAGACTGGCTCCTTTCCCAGGCTCCACCGCGCAGGGCACGGGTTTCCCCGACGGGCCGGTGATCTTGACGTCCAGTTTGCCCTGTCCACCCGCTCCACTTGTACCAACGGCAAACTCCTGATCCTCACCCACTTGCACTCCTGAAATAAAACATGAAACAGATTTTTTTTAATAATAAAAAAACTAATTAAAATGAATAAAAAACAAATAATGAATCAAATAAAAATAAAAAAAACAAATAAAACATAATAAACTTGATTTTCCATTCTATCCAGTTGCATCTTGGATTAAATTTAAGATAAATATATGCATAAATAAATAAATGCATAAATATTATATTATACATTATATTTGACAATTTTCCAGGCCATCGACTTAGATGTTATTAAAACTCAATAATTAATTAAAATAAACAATTTAAGTAAACAAGACAATAAATAAGTAAATACACATTAAATATTCCATTAATAATATTCCATAAAACTGAAATAAATAAATCATATTACATATATTATATAATATAATATAATGACATACGATTTTCCAGGCCATCGACTTTGATCTTGTCAAGGTCAAGCGGAGCCGCAACACCAACAGCGAAAGGGCTTTTAGAAATAGGGTCACCACCAAAGGTCACGGTTATCACCATCTCCCCCTAAATTGGTACAGCAAACCAGAATTATGATCCCAGAAGAAAAATCCTGAAAGAAGTCCAATTTTCCCATTTAACCTCTTTAAACTGCTTTTAAATGTGTGGCTCGCCACTGCAGACCCCTACCTGCTGAACTGGTGTGTACTTGACAGTCTGGGAATAGTCATAGTTGTCAATGATCTCAAAGTCTTGGACGGGCTGTCCTTTATTAGGTCCGGAAAACTGAACGTTCAGAGGAGCTTTGCCCGCTCCTTTGGTGTAAACGGTGAAGTGTGTTGGTTTTCCGCTCTCCACACCTGAGACGCCGCATGGGAAAATCAAACGAGAGACATGAGTCATCCAATTAAACCCAGATTCTTGATAAGATCAAACCGTTTAACAACAAACCTGCTCGGGCGAGTCCTGGTCCCTCTGCTTTCACTTTGGCGGCGTCATGTGAAGGATCCACTTTAACGCGGAATGGACTGACTGGAATTTCCTGAATTTTAAATAAACACCAAATGTTTGTAACAGGATTCAAAAATAGTTATTTCTACTAGTCTCAATGATGGTCACTCACTTGATCAGTGAAAAGGACTTTGATTGTGAGCCGTCCCGCTCCGGGAGGAACATATTTGACAGTGATGGTGTCATTGGCATTGGGAATGATGTCAAAATCAACATCCTCTTCCTGCTCACTCATAACATTAGCATCACACTTGATTCCAACACTTACATCACCTAAAGAAAGATATATTGTTGTATTTAATGCCATGACCGCATCCAAGGCGATTTTCAATTACAAAAATACAAATTCACCTGAAAGGAAAACTTAATTCACACATAACAGGGCTGCCAACTTTTGAGTTTAGCTTAGAGTGAGATTGGGTATGATGGAGTATGTGAAAAAAAAACTTGCATCACAATAAGTTGTAATTGTCAAAACATTTGGTAACTTATTTTTATTAAGTTTACTGACAACATGTTACAATGTTTAGCTGCATGGTTACAATTACTGGCAGGTTACTGTATTTATTATTGCTTGACATCTTGATTCAATATAGATTCATTTTGATAATTATTAGTTACAGTGCATGTTAAAAAATAAATCACTAATGCTGTAAACGGAGAGCCCTAGCCTATTTTTATTAAAGGTTAAAAATACAACGTAATTGCGTATTACATGACGTCACGAACGCGCATCACAGAACAGAGCAAGGAGCATTTGCTTATAAAACTTAAACTATTTATTTTTGAAATGAGCAAACGTTTCGCTAGATAAGAGCCGTATTCATCGTCTGGTGTCGTTTAAAGCCGTTTGAAGCGGCGCTGACACTGTCATCTGGACCTTGAACCGTTTGGGGCCCATTGACGTCCATTATATGGAGAAATGTTTTCATCAAAAACCTTCATTTCTTTTCGACTGAAGACATGGATATCTTTGATGACATCGGGGTGAGTAAATTATCAGCAAAAGTTTTTTTTAAAGTGAACTAATCCTTTAAGAAGAGTTGATCGGTTTACGTGCCGCTTGAACTGAGGCGCTACAGAGATCTGTCACGTCACATTTACAATCACCAAAAGGGTATTTATTGTTTGAATTGCGTAATAAAATTGACAGAATCGGAGAGCTGATCATTTATTTGATATGAAAGTAACCTGCTCTGTCTTATCTGTCGGTGTCAGTGTCCTCTTTGCTTCGCGATTTTTTTCTGCGTGAGAAAATGGATGTGTGGCGTGAGAGCGTGTGAAAAGGGCCAAATGCGTGAGAGTTGGCAGCCCTGCAATCGGCAGTGATTTTGGTGTACGCAGTAAACATGCATTACCTTCTCCAGCTTCTGTGCAGTCCACGGTAAAGTGTGTCGGCTCGTGAGCTTTCAGGCCGGTTCTCTCGATTCCTGGGCCGAACACTTTCACTTTGTGTGGGTGGCTTCCCTTTCCGACATTCACCTACAGGAATAAAGTCTCCAGAATGTTAATTTCAGCAAGTAATGTTACTTGGGAATGAGAATTTAAAAAAAAAAAACAGCTTAAATACTTCATTGCACATTCTGAGACAGAAAAATAATAATGCAAATCAAGCGGTTTGATGCATTTTCAGGGTGTATAAAGTTACTTTGACAAATAATTAGTATTAAAGTAAGTATTTGAGACTTTCACCAATTAGTAACTTTCCCCACTTCACTCAAGACAACTGAAAAAACACAAATGAAACTCACTCACATAAATCACACGACGACATTAAACCATGAAGTATTAGAATTTATTGAAAGTGACATTTTAAAAACATGAATTCAGTCATGAATCAAACACTTTAATGCTTTAAGAAAGTCCCCTTTCCCCTCCGCACACATTAACATGTTAGTACTTCGTTTGAATGCTGCATTTTTCCAGAGTCTTTAACATTTAGTGTTTGCATGAGCAGTCAAGTAAAAGCAAGCTCTATTCTTTAAACTACGCAGTGAGTTTGCTTTGTGAAATTAACTGTAAGGACCACAAAAGCCTGATTATAGTGTGACATGAACAAATGTTCACGTGAACTCTGTAACACTATACTTAAGGAGCACTCCTTTATACATCCATGCGTGCACTTTACATTTATCATTATTAGTTCAGTCATAATGTTTTGTTATTCATTAGAAATAAAGAATTTCTATATTAAATCAAGTTTGATAATATTTTTCAGTCTCATTCTTGACTTCTGGAAAAAAGCAACTCTGCTTGCAAACACCACAAAACAACATTTTACAATCATCGAAGTAGTCAGTGTTATAATCTAACAATTTCATACTGTGCAAAATTATTATGTCTGAAAATAACTTTTCAAATCACTAATATACTGATTTTTGTGCTTTTGTAGTAACAAGCAATAATGGATGATTCTCTTAATGAGATAAAACAGATGAAAAGAAAAGTTTTAAAAGAAAAGGCAATGAATTTGATCTGATTTCTGATTAAAATTTAAATTATGCAGCAAAAAATATGTTTGCCAGTATTAAAAAAAAAAAAAAAAAAAAAAATTGCACTTTTGCTCATCATGCTTATCTTAAGAAACATGCAACGTAATCACAATTTAGCATTAGTAAACATTTTTTGTAATCATTTATCCTTGCGTTTTATTTCCAATGTGATGTACCACATTAAGCATAAAACAAAACAAAATGAACAGCTGAAATTATTTGACAGAAAAGCAGTGGCGCTCCATAACGCAGGTGGTTATGACGATGACAGGTTTATATTTGGCAGTGGGAGTGTTAAGCGCATCAGCTTTAGTTAGTATGATAAGCTCCTCTACTGTGTTAGTACCGACAGCTGAAGTCTCCTGTGTGTGTGTGTTAGCGGTTATGACCTCGGACTCTGTTGGTCTTACCCTGAAGGGGCTGTTGGGTACACTGACGCCTCCCCAGGTCACAGCCAGCGTGTGCTTTACGGCGGAGGTCGGTGTGTATGAGCAGGAGTAGATGTTATCTCCTTTACTCTTCACCTTCACATCGATGGGGACGCCATTTGCATCCTGGGAAAACGAACCACATTAAAATGCAACATGGGTGATGGTTAACTCGCATTCAGTGCACACACTCATTAGCTGGTGCTCGATCAAACCTGCGCAATGATTTTCAGGGGTCCGTTTCCCGCATCTTTGGCCTCGACGGTGAACTCAACGGGCTTGTTTATGATACAGCCGGACTTCTCCAATCCCGGTCCATAAGCCCTGACCTACAAACACGTCAAGAACATTTGAGAAAAAAAAATTGTTCAGTTCGTCATCATACATAACCTAATAAATGTCTGTGTCAAAGTACTTAATTTTGGGTTTACTGGTTGTTTGCATTGTTTGTAATACACAAACTTTTTTATTTGATTTTTGCATTTAAAAAAAATAAAAAAATATTTGAGAATAATATAACTTCACAATTAATGCAATTTTTTTTTTAACAATATTATTGAAATTGAGACAATGTATTACCAACTCTAATAAAAAAAACAATATATATATATAAAAAAAAAGTACAATAAAGAGAATTACTAATTACAAAAAGTCAGAAAAAAAAATCAGGATATACTACAATAATGAGTAATTGTGGTGGAAATGTGCTTAATTGTCATGAAAATATAGATATTTTTTAATGTTGGTGTATATATGAAGTAAAGGAGTTTTTTTCCACCATATTCACCTGGCTGGAGTTGTTGGCTTTGTTATCAGGGACAATGTAGGCCATGAAGGGACTGTCTTCAATGTCTTCATCATCACACATGACATGGACGGCGTACTCGCCCGATTCAGTGGGCCAGTACTTCACATTACACGAGCCGTCATTCTGATCTTCACACTCAATCCGGGCCTGAGACGGACCCTCAATGGCGAAGCCTACAGAAATAAAGTGTTTAGATCATAGGCTTCTGAGCTAAATGTGTCTACAGTAAAGGTCTAAGCTGATCTGATGTGGAATAAAGCTCCTGTAACCTCACCGAGGACTCCGATGTCAGTCCCGATAGATTCGGCCACAAAGTCCGCAGACTTGCCCACACTGCCTCCCTCCAGACCCGGTCCCCACGCACGGATCTTCTGGGGCCCGGCTTCATTGCCCACCTGAACCTCGAAAGGGCTGGACACAAGAAAACATCACATATGTACTGTGAGTTCATGTCCAGACAGACTTCAATACAAAAAATACAAAAACAAATAAGAAAATTATATTTTGCATAAGCAAATTGTAGGACCTTTTAAAAATGTCATGCATTTCATTTGTGAAAAACAAGTGACATTTCTGTAAAAATAAGCAAATTGATAAAATATTTATCAATTTGCATTATAAAATATTCATCAATATTTGCATCACATCAAATATTTATGTGATGCAATTTTTTATATATTTAAATTGTGGCAATGCAATCCATGCACTGCAGATTTAAACAATTAAATAAAAATAAATATAAAAAATGTAAATAAACATCTAGAATTTAAATAAAATAAAAAATTAGAATGAAAACCTGAGAATAATAAGAATTACATAAATGCTATGCTACAATTTAAATATGTTCTAAAGAATTGCAATGTGTAAATATATGCCAAAAAAAAAGATAAATGTAAATAAAAACAATGAGAAAAACAATCAGGAAGAAAAAAAAACATCAGGAAAAAAAATGCATTACAATCATTTTTGGGGGGAAATGTCATGAACATTATGTAAAATTCCAGAAAATCTCAATTTAAAAAAAGCTTTGTCTTTATGCAAAATATAATGTTATCTTCCTAATTTGAGGGGAAATGATGTTCAATATTCAACAATATTATTATAGTTGTTAAAAAGGGCTCAACAATTATTAATATTCAATATTATTGATTTGGCTGCAATGACACAATTGGAAGAGAGCTGGACGATGCAGAACTGATTTAAGGATGAAATGAACTAATTTAATAATTGACGATCTTTAAAACGGAACTGAATCTACACTGAACAATGATATAATTTTAATTTTCCTGTTATCACTATGAAGCTGCTTTGAAACAATCTGTACTGTATAAAGCACTATAGAAATAAAGGTGATTTGAATCCCCAAATGCCCATTATGTGTCAAAGGAGCATATATCTAAACACCTTATTTAAACAAATGTGTGTTAACCCGACAGCTTTAGTGTATTCAGATCCGACCACGCGTCATAAATCTGCGCTCTGACGCTACGTTACCGGAAACCTCCCATCAAAAAGAGTTTGTGTTAATAGAAGCAACCTCAGCGGGGCGAATATTTAACTTTAATAGGGGTCACGTCTCAGTTTGAGGTCCAGGTGAACAGGAGGGTGATTGTGTTAATGCGAGCCTGTCTCTTTCACTCAGTCATTTAGTCTCCTGCAGCGCAGTGATCGGATTGGCCGACATGTGATCACCAGAAAGCGTCCATCTGCACGTTAATACCACAGGCCACACACAGAGCAGTCTTATAAAACCTAAAAAAAAAGTGAAAAACATCTAAAAAAAGGTGCATTTTTTGTGCTAGCATGTTCTCACGCTGAGCGAAAAAACAAATCCAACTGAAAACGCAGCTGTCATTTCCGCTGCGCAGTGTGTTAAATAAGATGTTTACTCTACATGGTCCACATTCATCAGCTGGCTCGTGAATGTGATTAAACATCTACACGGATTAACGCACGCGACGGCCGGTTCCTGGTGGTCTCGTGACGCGGCGTTTCCAGACCTCTAACAAACACTCACACAGGAGAGCATGTCGTCATGCCGCTTTCCACGCCGTCTTAAGCCCTCCAGAGCCAAGGGTTACACACTAATGAGTCTTCCTGGCAGTGGACACCACCTACATATCATACTAGCGGTGGGCGGCATGACCAAAACCTCATACAATTACACAAATAAAATGATTCATGCTGTGATGTTATTTTTATTGGAAATTCAACCCAGGTATATTTCAAATATTTTGCACCAGTGTTATTATTTATATACTATAATAGTATTTAGTAATAATTTAAATTAGCTTTTATTTTTATGTTATCAGTTTCTTTTAGATATTTTTGTGCTTTTGTCATTTTTATATTTTTTTATTCATTTCTATAATTTTTTTATGCATTTCTATTTAGCTTTAATTCTATTTTTAGTCTGAGTGATTTTATAAATGGAAGCTTGTTTCTGCACGGAATAAAAAATTAAAAATGTAATTGCCACTTGACTTCTCGGAATTGCACAATAGTGAGTTATCTCAATTCTGAGAAAACAAATTTGTTTCTGAATGGCGACTTGACTTCTCAGAATTGCACAATTCAGTTATATCTCACAATTCTGAGAAAATTATGAGAATAAAAAGAATTGAGATATGCGTCACAATAACCTCTTATTACATGGTGAAAACAAGCTTCCATAATCTTATTACTTTAACTGAAATAAAACAAGTTAAATGTACATTTATGCATTTGGCAGATGCTTTTATCCAAAGCGAATTACATTGCATTTCAAGGTTCACACTTACATTATCAATTTTTGATTTCCCTGGGAATCAAAACCATGACCTTGACCAACAACACGTTTAAAAGTGTTTTAAAAAGGTATGACGTGTTGGGAATCTGTCGACCAATCGAAATGCAAAGACCCAACTGGATCCCTGGATCTGGAAGCATTGCAAGCGCCAACGCTCTAGTATTTGAAGTTAAGTTTTACATTTTACTTAAAACTTAAAATTAAGTTTTAAATTTATGTAACAATAATATAACTTTTTGTCCTTACATTATCTACTTTTCATAACCCACTGAATTAAATACTATACAAATGAAGTCATGTAGTATATACTCTGTTATAGTCTTACACATGGGTGTAGATTTGGTTTGAACATTGGGGGGGTTTTCATGTGATCATGTTATAAATATTGGGGGGGTTGTGGGGGGGTTGTAATGCATAGATTTAAATATTGGGGGGGTTATGTCCCCCCCAACCCCCCCACAAATTACGCCCCTGGTCTTACATCATACTCCACATTAAACCCTTTCAGATGTACAAACAAGCCTTTCGCAATCAGACAAATTCCCTTAAAATGGACCAATTCGAATACAATAAATCCAATCTTTATTCAAATCACAGAACATGCACCAACTTATCTATAACATGGTCTGTTCTGACTTACACCAAACACACACATTTACCCCAAACCTCATGTTTATATACGGTTTTGCCTTTATACCCAAACAATCCTGATCAGATTTATCCGGTTGGCAGCTCTGAATAACACTGACGCAACGAGACACCGAGAACATCTGGAGCGGATCCGTTTCGACACGACTGGTAGCACTACAAGTGCAGAGCATGTGATCAGATCTCTCTGACCTCAATGGTCTCGTATGTGAACTCGCTCTGGCCTTAAATGTGGAAGCTGCACGAGTTTTAGAGATGTGATTGCTTCAGGAGATGCTCACCTCTTGGGAATGTGCTGTCCGGCCCAGGTAATGGTGACGGTGTATTTGCCAGGTGTGTGTGGATAGTATTCATATGCGTACACACCATCTGAGACGTCCTTCTGTTTCACGGGCTCCTCTAGACCTTCTGCAAGAGAGCAAAAATAAAATCCCCTGCATTTACTCCATAGACACTTTACTATAAATTATACACTGAAGATGATAAAACGGGATCGCGTTTGCTCAAAAGCCCCTTCGAATCCAGTGCAAATTCCACAGAGATAAACTCGAGTCATGCGAGTTATAGTCGGGGTCAGTGAAGCATCTGTGACCCGGTCGGGTCATTAATCACGGTCAGTGAAGCTGACGTTTGACCTGCTGATGTAAATTCATATGGGTAGCTGGTGCCATCTGGGCAAAAGAGTCTGGGAAACCCTCCCTGCTCACTCGAATCAACATGAAAAAGTGCCATGCAACCAACATGCTCATTTATTACCAAAGATTAATGGAGAAGGAGAGGTCTGGAAGGATTTTAACCCTTTAACTGTCAAGTTGTGTTCAAATTTTAGGTTGATATCTCAAAAAATGAGCTTTCAGTGATATTTTATTTGGGCGCAGAACCAAACTTTTTCACTAGATGGACAGCCAAGCTTCCTTACTGACCATATAAGGGCGCCTCCATTTTCAAATATGTTTTGGGTGATCTGAACCATAATTTTCATATAATTTATGAAGTAGACATCCTATTCGGAAGTAGTATGGGTGGTTTGGTAGTATTTGATTTGAATTCAACCTCTAATAAACGGATAAAGAGCACATATGTGCGTTATGGCTCGCAGCCGCATCGAGAATCCATAATATTTTTCTTTATATTCAAAACATTTTCAGACCTTTTTTCTCATAAAATTGAATTGGTGTTATCTTTTGAACTCTTGGCATGAAAACAAACTGAGGTTTTTACCAATCTTTCATGATTTTTCATGTTTATTGCCATTTCAAAATAGAGCCCTAAACACGCCTAATGAATATAAAATATTGTTGAAAATTGATCAATTACTGCTCCTCTGTAATTTATTTAAAAAAAACAGCCACCAAATATAAAAACTAGAGATTATAAGCCTTCAAATGATAAATAGTTTGTCAATATTACTTTAGATTTTTACTAAGATATTATTGTTCTAAATATATAATGGCAAACGTCACACCTATGGGACGGTGACATTAAAAAGAGGAAAACTAAGGGTTTTAAAAGTTTTGTAGTCAAGAGTGTGTGTTGAATCAACCAGAAACTTCTTTATTTTGCTATATGGTTACTTACTGGGTCCTTTAACTGTGACCTTCAGATCTCCACTTCCAGCGTTACGAGTGTCCACCTTAAAATCCGCCACCTGTCGTGTTCGCACACCTCTGGGCTGCAGACCTCGTCCAGTGGCACGACACGCTCCGGGAACAGACGCTGAAACAATACATGACAAGCCACTGATTTATTGAACATGAAAGCAAATTATTAATGTGCCAAAAAATAGAATTATAAATAAATATAAATCTATATAACATACTTTATGCATCTATAATCTATATATACCTGCATGCATGCATGTACTTTTTATAGTATTATTTAATATGTATGCATACATGTACGTACGCACGCATGCATGCATGTATATATGAATGCACGCATGCAAAAATGTATATTATATTTCATATTACATTTTAAAATGATGTGTGCATACATATATACACAAAATATTCCCTACAATATAATTTCTCATCAAAATCTTCAGACAACTTTCCCTAATTTAATAATGCGGTTAAAGAAAATCAACATTTTGGCATGTCTGTCAGCCAATCAGGATCAAGAATTTAAAATATGACGTGGTATAATAACTTAAATCAGCCGAAACCCTCTCTTCTAGCAGCATGCAGACCTGCTGTTTTCATCTCAAGCTCCATGAAATGAAAAATCCTTCTGCGTAATACCAGACATACAATTAAACACTCCATTATTACCCTACCATTATACATTATGAAGTCCTGTAATGTTTCCAGAACACCAGAATAGTGTCCACAGAGAGCGAGCCAAAAGCCACATTCAGTGTAATAGCATCTCTGACGGAGAGCGAGGTGGATCCCCGCTCTGCTCTCTCATTAGGTTCAGATGTGCGTCAGGGTGGAGCTGGACAGCACAGTGCCATTAAAACACTGGCCGTCGTGACAAACACAAATATAGACTCACTTTATATGTTAAAGTCTAAAAATACACCCTGTCAGGAGCACAAACCTAAAGAACCTAAATGTTTCATAAAAATGCTGCAGAGAATATGCATCTATTTCAATGCATGTTATTCATTTAATTCTATTTCCAGTTATCTTTATTCATAGTAGAGTTTTTAGGATTAGGAAATATCAAGAGCCAAATTCAAACAGTTTTTTCAAACATTTTGTGAGCACTTAATGGATTTATGAAGCTCTTTAATTTGCTTGTGAAACGTCCTGAAATAACATCTTGCGCCGTAAAAGTAAAAATATCTGTTCAAATGCATAAGCCATTTTCCTGTGGGTCTCGTTTGGGTTTACGGCACATGTGGCCGATTTCCTCGTTCAGTAGTTCACGTGTTCTGGTTCCTGAGCTCATGCTCATCAAAACCTGCCCATTACAATTGCTTTAAATATCTAAAAAATGATCAACAGGATCCTATGGGAACACTAAAGCTACTGTCCTTACAAAACCACACAACCATGAATTACAGCGGGAAGACAAATATAGAACTGATGCATGAAAAGAAAAAAGAAAAAAAGAGACTTATGGGGCAACATAAAAATTTGGTTACACTATTTTACGCTGTCATTGTTAGTGCAATTATATCTTTAAGAACTGAGTGATATTAAGTGCATGTACTTACTATAGGGTTAGGGTATGATTAGAGTTTGGTTGAGGGTTAGTTGCATGTAATTATGCATAATTAACTGTTAATACAATTGTGAGTACATAACATATGTAACAAGGACACTGTAAAATAAAGTTACCAAAAATTCTGATAAATGCAGTTTTAAAAAAGACTCCAGAGTTTCTCTGTGCTTCATGCATGTATAAAAATGTATATAAAATAATAATATTACTAATATAATAATAATTAAAAAAAAATAATAAAAAAGAAGAAATTATCCAATCCACATCACTGGATTCAACAATGTTGCAAACAAATTAAACTAATTGTAAAAACAAGCCTGTAAAATCAGGAGCATGATAGCGTTTAACTACACAGGAAAATCAATTAAAGTTCAAACAGAACTGCTGCACATTACCTGCTTTGGAAAAGCGGTTTCAGGGAAAAGGAATTTGGTGTTTTACAAGTTTTAAAGCATTTAGTGACGCACAGATCCACTAGTTCACGTCACAAGCATGCAGAAAATAGACAAAGTTTAGCAGGAACTGTTCAGAATTTCTTTTTGTACCTTCAGAAATAACATCTAAAACCAAAAAAAAAGTCATGCAGAAAAAATGCATGAATAAAAACATTTGTGTGTCAACTTGTATCTCCAGTTCTGAGCACTGAAAACAAACATCATTCTAACGGTCTTAGGATAAAATAAACTGGAAATGAAGGCTGACCTTAAATGGCACGACGGGTCAGTTTTAAAGAAGCTGGCGGCATCACACACACCACAAACGAGTGCTCTGGTGAACTGCGGCTATTTTACACGCATTTTATAGCGTGTTGCAGAATCCCATAACTACATGCAATTACTAGAGTCTCCTTCAGCAACAACACAACCGTATGAGGCAATGCACACGTCTGAGACCCGAAAACACAGCGCTAATTCACTTAACTTTACAATTATAACCACTGCTTAATGAAAAACACTAATAAACTATTGCATTTCTTGTTCCAACAGTACGTTTAAACTAATTGCGTGCTCAGAAAGTAAAGTAAAGCTGGGTAAAGTATTTTTACTCTCCAAACAGCTCCAGTTTTGAGCTGGGTAAAGTACCTGGGCCGATGGTGACGGTGAAGGGGCTTTTAGGGATGGCGATGCCTCCAAATGTAATGTTGATGATGTGAGGACCAGCCTGCACTGGTTTGTATGTGCAACGGAAGACGCTTTCACCCTTGTCCTCCATGATGACCTCCACAGTGTTTTTATTACCCAGAGGGTCTTTAATGACGGCGGTCACATCTCCCACTCCGGCACCTGATCAACACAGAGACTTCAAGACTTGCTTTCTTTAAGAAAATGATTCTATAATCAAGTCAGAAATGTCAGACCTGCAGTGTAGATGTCGAAGTATGTGGGTTTGTTGGCGACGTTGCCCAGCGGCTCCAGTCCGGGTCCTTTAGCCGTGACTTTAGTGGGGTCTCCCTGGGCTTTGTCCACATTCACCTCAAACGGGCTCTTTGGGATTTGCTGTCCAGCGAAAAGCACAGTGACCTGAGGATTGCACAAATAATGTGAGTATATTTCACAGAAAAGTGAATTGAATCAGATTCGCCGTCTATTTACACATAATAGATGGACTGTTTTTACATATATATGCCTATGACCATTATGAAATATGTGCTGAACGGGACGACAGCATGGAAAAAACAAAGTGGACAATAGATCAGTGATTCCCAAACACAGACTTAAAATGACAAAAAAAGAAGCATTTTCTGGTCACCAAATTTGATAAATTATTTGATCAAAAATACAGTAAAAACAGTAATGATGTGAAATTATTAAAATTTAAAATAGCCGTTTTCTATGTGAATATATAGTAAGTAAACTATAATTTATTCCTGTGATAAAAGCTGAATTTTCAGCATCATTACTCCAGTCTTCAATGTCACATGATCCTTCAGAAATCAGTATAATATGCAGATTTGCTGCTCAAGAAACATTTCTGATTATTATCAATGTTGGAATGAGTTGTGCAGCTTCATATCTTTGTTGAAAACAAATTCTTTGATGAATTTAAAGCATTTATGTGAAATATAAATATTTTGTTAATCAAATTTTGATGCATTATAAATGTCTTTACTGTCCCTTTTGATCAATTTAATGCTTCCTTGCTGAATAAAATAACGAATTCCTTTCTTTTCTTTTAAATCTGACTTGCGCTAAACCTTTGAATGGTAGTGAATCACATTTCCCACATAAATCATAACTGTAAACAACAGGGGCCTCGGAGTCAAACCGGTCGAGAAGCACTGCTTTAGATTAACGGCTTCATCCTGACCTTGTGCGGTCCCATGACCTGAGGGATGTACGTCACGCTGAAGGTCTTTTTGCCTTCGTTGAGCACAGGTTTGACCTCTTCTCTTAGGCCCTCGGGGTCTTCAACATAGACCATGACCTGCCCTTGACCTGCGCTGAAGGTGTCCACCGTGAACACCGCCGGACGCATCACCCGGTTCCCGGTCGGCTCAATACCTGCAAACACAGAGCATACAAAAGAGAAAATCATTTAGGTCTACGCAGAGTGGAGACCCATTCACACAAAGGACGATAACTATAACAAGATATTGGTCTAAAAATCATTCTAAAATGTAAAAGAATAGCAGAGTCCACACCACATCTATAATGATACCAGCACATGCTTGAGGCAAGGCAAGTTTATTTATATAGCACATTACATACACAATAGTAATTCAAAGAGCTTTACATAGAAGAAATAAAAAATAATCAAAAGATATAAGAATAATTAAAACGGTTTAGAAAAAAAATTAAAATGTTTTTTTGTTACAAAATGTTACAAAAATGTTACAAAAAACAGTGTAAAGCCTAACGCTCAATAATTAATTGGGTTGAGTAGGACAAACTTTAATTAGTTCAGTCAAATTAACTTATGAGTATTTAGCGCTTTCTTTTTCCTTTCAAGTTCACAGAACTGATATATTTCAAGTAAACTGAACTGTTTCATTGTTTTGACTTATGAAATTCTCTTTTAATTTAGACGAACTTAAGTTTAACTGAAACGGCTGGGATGTCTATTTCCCAGCATGCTTTGCCGATGGCACTCGAAAGGTAGAGTAAATACTAAAATTAAGTGTAATATGTTTTTTTTGTGCAAGATTAATGTTAAGTGGGAGATTTAGTAGTGATTAATGTTTTGTTATGCTAATTTAGAAGAATTTCTGTTAATATTGGTTTTAGGATAGTTACCATCATGGTGACGAGTGGAGCATGAGCTTGATTTAAGAGCAAATAAACCTTTATATTGTTGCACTCATACAGCAAGTGTTTCTGTATAACATACTGTTGCTAATATGTTAGCAAATTAGCTTTAACAAGCTAAGTTTATACTAATAAAAGTGTTCACATTGAGATTACATAAAAGTTAAGTTAATTGTATGAATTGGTGGACTCATACATTTTAATTGTTCTTAACTTGAAATGTTTAAGTACAAAATAGTTCTGCTTTTTTGTTTTTCATAACTTAAATTTGAGGGAATTGATTGCCTTATATGTTTTGAGTTCTGACAACTTATTGGGGTTTACAGTGCAGTACAGTGACGAACAGTGAACAATCGAAAATTGAACCGTGAAAATGATCATGCTCAATTAAACAAATAGAGTATGAAAAAGCTTTACAAAGTCTCTCCAGCGTGAGTTATTCTCCATATCAGTGTCACTGTTTCTGAACTCCTGAAACGCCTCCGGGAACGAACACGTCACAATATTCCTCATTTAAATAATTCCTCCCCAAGGCATACTCTAAACTTGCGGTTGTGGTAAGGGATAATTTCAAGCATGAAAACCTATTCTAGAAGAGACCAAAAACAAAATCAAGATATACAAGCGGCATAATAGTTCCCCTTTAATCCTCTACTTGTGCAAACCAAATGTTGCATAATTTATGCACTAAAAGAAACACAAATATGAGATATCATCAGAAGCTGAGCAGAAACCACAAACCAGCATTTTTGACAGAAAAATTACTTCGTAATGGTCTAAAAACACTCCTTTTAGTTTATAGTTTGAGGCAAACCGCATAAAACCCCACAAACACACAGGCTCTGAGCTCATAAAAGACTTTATTTCCAAACAGTGATTCAATTTACCACTGAAATCAAAAGTTCTCTACAGGGAACATGTGTGATTTAGGAAACAAGGGTAACTGTGTCTCGTTCTTAGTTTGTAGTGCTTTCAGAGAGGACAATCACTTAATGGAAAAATGACATAAATCTGACATTTTCATTCTCTGCTGTAAATTATACGGTTGTTCACAAGCAGAGGTGAAGATTTCCCAAGACCGCAGACGTCGGTGGTTCATTTTAGTAATTTAGGTCACAGAAAATGTGCAGGTCACCTCTGGTGTGAGAATCATAACTCTTAAACTCATTAGCCACCGTTTTTACGGCTTAAGCCACATTTACAACAGGTAAGAGCCACATTTCCACTCCATCCGTCACAAACCCTGACAGAGCTGTGCTGCATTCACACGGTACTCATGTAAACGACCAAAGTCAATATTAACAGAAAGCAAGAGACATCACCATGTAAGATTGGAAATAATCAAAGATATTTGAAAGGAACAAAGACATTTGCTTTTGACTCCCTCTTCTCTAAAGGCACAGCGGTGCTGATGGTGATCTGGGCCTGTAGGCCAGAGGTTTTGGGCAATGGGGGAAGTTGTGATTGTCTGATTGGTCAGTTTGAATATCTCACACCGGGGTGTTAGTCACATGGTCTGGGAAAATGACAAAAGAGGATTGTAACTGTTTTCTGTCTTTTTCCGGATGCTGGCCTGCTCTTGAGTGTGTGTCTGTCTGTCTGTCTGTCTGTCTGTCTGTCTGTCTGTCTGTCTGTCTGTCTGTCTGTCTGTCTGTCTGTCTGTCTGTCTGTCTGTCTGTCTGTCTGTCTGTCTGTCTGTCTGTCTGTCTGTCTGTCTGTCTGTCTGTCTGTCTGTCTGTCTGTCTAACATTTTACATTTATGCTGGGTACAATTAATGGTTTAAGTTATTAATCACATGAACCTATTTTGTAACTATTTTAAGTGTAAAGAACCTTATTTTGTCACATTGAACCTTTTTAATTCATGGAGTCAGATTAAAACGAGATGATTGCATATGTGAATGTGTCTTGTTTAACACAAAATACTTTGAGACGCTAAAAAGACGATAACACGCGCGTTGGCCGGAAACCGGAAGTTGGGCCGATCAACCGCAAGGGAAAATGTTGATCTTAAAAATGATCTCGACACGCTATATTGACTATCTATTATACTTCAAGTATCTGAGAAAGTCTGATCGTAACGCTCCATTTAAAAAAGGTTCATGAGAATTACAATAACCTGAAACTCTGGAATGACTGCGATCTGAATCTGTGAATCTATAATCTTAAACATATCTAGGGGTTTCGTAGATTACGGTAGGTGTTACTATGCATACATAAACATGAGCCGTTTTGTAGATAACGCTAGGTGTTACTAGGCAATACATAAACATGGAGAACAGGAATATTCGTAAGCTAAAGCGGCTCACCTGGGCCGTACGCGCGCGCCTTCTTGGGGTTGAGTTTGGGTTTGAGAGGGGCTCCGGGCTTCAGTTTGCCTTTCGGGAACTGTGACAGATATGTCATAACTGACTGCTCATCCACACTGGGGTCAATGATCTCCTCTGGAGCAATAACCTGGAACGACAGACAGTGTTAAAACCTTTGATGTGTGGCAAACCGTAAGCGAGACTAGTAGTCTTGAGGAAGCAAGACTTCCTGAGGAGTGAAAACAGTTTATAACACAACGGTACACTTGATGGTGTAATCTGTTGACAAACCATGTATTCATTACTTCAATGATCTCATTGTTTCTGCCTTAAATTATTACATTGTTAAATGAAAACATTTTTAGCCAACTGTGATTTTGTATGTACATTTCTGAAATGCCTAACTTAGCCTTAACTAATATATTATATAGACTCATTACAACTTGAAAACTCACTCTGCATGTAATGAGTCTATATAATATATTAGTTTCACCTTTTAAGTTGAATTACTGAAATAAATTAACTTTTGCACCATATAATTTTTTTTTAAATTTCATCTGTATTGTGAAAAGCTTGCAATCTACATGCACCAATGCTACATTTTTCTAAATGTCAATCATTTGTTAACAAATGTATTCATTACTCCAATGAACTCATTGTTTCTGCCTTAAATGACAACATTGTTTAAATAAATAAATTAGCCAACTGTGATTTTGTATACCGCATGTACATTTCTGAAATGTTTAAATAAATTAGCTAACTGTGGTTTTGTATATGTACATTTCTGAAATGCATAACTTGGTTGATAACAGATCACACTAAATTGTAATATGGACTCTGCTTTGAAACAATGAGTATTGTGAAAAGCGGTATACAAATAAATGTGAACTGAATTAAAGGGGTCATGAACGGGCTTTTTTTTGTGATATTGTCTGAGGTCAACTTATGATGTTCGCTTGGTTTTTACATTCAAAAACATCAACCTGAATAAGTAATCGGCTATTTTCTACCCTGGTTTTGAGGCTAGCTCCTGAAACGCTCGGTTTTTATGTGCGTGTGCATTGAAGACACAGAAGTAAACGCCCAATGCTGTGATTGGATAACAGTTTTGCATATTATAATGAGTTTCATGTGATGTGCGAGTCGGTGGGCGGGGCTAAACAGGCGGTGTTGAAGTGGGCGTCGACCTTCTTCTGTGGAGGCGAGTTTGATACCCTGTGACGTCATTGATCCCCACTTTGAAAAACCTGTCTTTCGCCGAGCCTGCGGTCAATAAAAGCTTTTATTGGACTAACTAAGTTTTCAGTTCTGAAACTTACAGGATATTCTTATAGTGTGATGACCTCTTATATGTCAAAAGCTCAAGGAAAATTTGATTTCTCAGTTCATCACCCCTTTAATGAAATCTGCTTCATGAGTATAATTAAAATCATGCAAATGTAATTGAAGTTGATCAGCTAAACGTGTGTGTTTGCTGAGGAGTGATTGAGGTGTCATATTTATGTCATATGTCATAAATATGTCATAAAATATGTCATTTGTATGTCATACTTGTCATACAAAGTATCATATTAACTTGGAAGCAAACACAGCGGCTATTACTGATGAATGCGTGTATGCACACCTAACCCAGCGCCCTCACTCTTATCTGAGGATGATATTGAGCTGTTAGCATGAGTGGAGGAAAAGAGAACATGGTATACTTTGCAATCACACCCTTTACAGTACATAGCATTAAGGCGCCACAAATCTGTTGCTATGCTGATTAAATAATCTCATCCTGATGCACGAGGGGTTAAAGGTCACGGGCTCACCTGTGGGATTCCCAGCCAATCATCAGCGAGCTGCATGGCCTCCGTGGCGTTTTCCACTGGCTTATTCGAGTCCCAGATCTCCCAGTCAGGACACAGGCCTTACAAAAAATAAATAAAACTCCTGATTCAAGTATAAGCAATATTTAACAGTCAGTCTTAGCAAATACCACTAATGATGCAATATAAGTACTAAATGTGACAGGAACATTGCAAAGATTGAAGAGTTTTTATAGAATTATCTAATGATTATCATAAAACAAGAAAACATGCACTAAAAGGCCCTGAATTACAAATAAAAACACATTAAAATTTCACCCTGTGGTGAAAATCAAGCTTTTAAATGTTGTTTATGTGTCTATGTGGTGTTTTTAATACGCTTTAAGACAAACCATGTGTAAATTCATAAGTCGACAGTATTTTCTGCTTAAAACTGCAGTGAACCAAAGACAGTCTCAAAAACACGGTTTGAAATCGCTGGTGTTTCTGACGTCACAAACTACCTTGTAACCAATCAGATCAACGTGTGATCGTCAGCCAGTGGATCTCTGAGTGAGTGAGGGGAGGCGGGGCTCATTTGCATATTCATAGAACCACATATAATAAATGAGGCATGTAGAGTTACATTAAATCTATTTTAAGGCATGAAGCATTTTTTCTTCAAGGATAAAACATTTCAAAGTGTCATTTTGATGATTTAAGGGATACAGTTATTGAACACAGGGGACTTTAATGTTTTAAATAGGGATGTCCCGATCAGGTTTTTTTGCCCTAGAGTCCAAGTCATTTGATTTTGAGTATCAACCGATACCGAGCCCTGATCCGATACTTCTATAATATATAAAAAAAGAATAAAGAAGAGCGAAAAAACAGATCCAGGATGTTTTTTTATTTAATTCACCTTATTTTAACATTCAACAACTCTTAACAAACAGAGCACTTCTGTGAGGTAGCTTGAACAATCAAGTAATAAATAACAAAATCTTCACTTTTGATGTCAACAAAGTGGTCATGCCGCACGCGTTGCTGTTTCTGTGTGGAGTCAAAAGGGTCTAACTCTGTGCCACCGCAAACTATAGATGTGTTAATAAATAATGAGAATATATACATATATCAGAGTCCTGATCGGGAGGTAACGTCCGATTCCGATCGAGTCTGAAACCACGTGAAACCTAGTTTTAAACAACAGAAATGTTTCGCACAAACAGTTCCTGACTTCTTCACAGATGTGTTTTGCAGTCAAATCACTATCTAGATAAACAACGATGAAACGAGCCCAGCTGTCCAATAAACGACAATAGCTGCACGAACGAGAGTCTTTGCATACTAACACCTTAGATTACGAGCTCTGAATGCTCACCTGGAGCGCAGCTGTCCACCAGAGCTCCCAGCGCCCTCCCGTTCCTCCAGTCCTGACTGAAGTTGGTGATGGGAAGGTCCGCCACTTTGTTTTGGATCCAGCCGAGCAATCTCTGCTTGGGCGTCTGTTTCTTGGCTTCGCCGTCGTCTTCGTCCTCCCAGACGGGCATGGAGATGGAGTAGTGGAGGATCAGGGTCCATATCAGCCCGAGGATCAGCTTCAGGTTCCCGTCCACTATCGCTTTGCTGTCTGTTGGGAGGCAGAAAAGAGGTTAAAAGAATAAGAATGAGAATAAACTAGTAAATAAGTGATGAAATCAAAATGATAAATACAAAAAAAGCTAATAAATAAAACTAATAAACAGCTTAAATGCATAAGTGAATAAAAATCAAATAAATCAAACAATAATCAAGTAAATAATCAAACAAATAAACATTCAAATAAACTAAACTAGCAAAGTAAATTAAATAAACAAATCAAACTAGCAAACAATTAAATAGCCAAATAAACAAATCCGTAAAAATAAACATTTAAATAAAACAAACAATCATAATAAAATAAAAATAAATAAATAAAATAAAAGCAATCAAAACACTCAAATCAAATAAATAGTCAAATTAATAAACAAGCAATCACAAATAAATGCTTGCTTTAGTAAACATCGCTAATGACAGAATGTAGTAAATGTGACAGGAACAGTGTGTGTGTGTGTGTGTGTGTGTGTGTGTGTGTGTGTGTGTGTGTGTGTGTAATGCTTAGCCTAAGCAAACAGTGACTAGACTAATAATAAATAGGTCAATGGGGGAGTGACATGTTGTAAATGACTCCACATTTCATCAATAGCAGAGGGAATGAGATTGTGTGACCGGTGCCGGACCGAGAACACATTAGATCAATATTACACCCGTCAGAGAGGAAAGGTGCATTTGATTCACTGGAAACCAATCCGTGACATCTCTGGCTAATCATATCATATAAAAAGGTAATAAAACATAGTTTATTATACAATTAAAATATCTTGTGCACTCCTGAAGAAAATAAACGAGATTAATAGTTTAGTTACAGTTTGGTCATCAGCAGTGAGGCAGAAAAAGGCTTTAGCACACTTGACATTATTCCAGTACAAAGCAAATGTTTCTTTCCAGGAGGAATCACAGTTAGTAAGTGTTAACACTCCTCACATCACAACACGACACGACAGTTCAGAAAAGCACACACTGCTGCTCAAAATGTTGTTCTTATGTTTGCTGTGCTGTAGTGTTCCCATACATGCTCTCCCGCTGAAGTGTGTGTGTGCGTGTGTGAGTGTGTGTGCGTGTGTGTGTGTGTGTGTGTGTGCCACTCCCTCTGCCTGCAGTATCAGTCGTCTTCTGCAAACATCAGGAATGGATCTGAACTTTAGCACACAGGAGCAAAGCCAAAGATCAGAGGAAATCTGACAAGAAACTGAACTCATCTAGCCTGAAGTTAGTTTGGCATTCAGATTTGTGTCGTGTATTGTTTATTTGTTTAAAAATATAATATACAAAAAAAAAAACTAAAACTTAATGTACACATTTCTACTCTCTCCCTTATATTATATATATTTTTCAATATTAACATTTTGCTTAAATTAAATAAATGCATATTTTATATATTATATTTTTATATACATTTTACAAATGTTGATATTTATATTACATGTTTATTTCAATGCAAATATAAATGTGTGTATGTGTATATTAAAGTACCGGTAATATAAATATTTGTAAAATTCAAATATAAGCAATTACAAAAATATAATATACTTTATTAAATTAAAGAATACATATTTTATTTAAAATAAAATCTGCATTTAATATAATTAGGATAAATATATTTTTAAAAAATGATATGTATATATAAATATGATATTAGATAAAGTATATTAATATTTTATCATTTTATACATCTAATTACATATATAAAATAATATATATTATATTACAATTATATATTTATAAATGTATGCATGTATACAAGTGCGTATGTGATATATATATATATATACACACACAAAAAAAAAGATAGATTTGGTTAACTACTTTTTTAATCGTTTGTAGTACAAATGCATGAACTGACCCAGTGACCGCTCTGAACTGTATATGGATCAGTCGGTGCCGCCACGGGTGCGACGAGCCCCACGGGTGGAAAGTTCTGGCAGGGTTTGAGGAGCCTGGAAACAAGCTCAGTGCCAGACAGGGGTTCAGTGCATCTCTGGACTGCCCGGCATCATTCAATAGCACTGAACAAAACCTTCCCGGCTTCCCGAGGCTCCTGCTTAATGGGATCTCCATAAGGACCCCGCCACAGGGACGCCTCAACAATAGAGCAACACGACTGAGGACTCTCTGCATTCCGGGAACAGCAGAATGAAGGTTGCCATGACAACAAACTCCATGAATAGATGAACGGCAGAAAGTTTTGGGAAGTTGCCTCACACACACACCATGGTGATTAGATGCGGTTCATGCTGGGCTTTAATTGAAATGCACAGTGATGAAACCGTAATGAGGTTTTCCTCGCAACGCAACAAACAGAACGTCATCCGGGAAAGTCATTGTTTTTAGGAGGCCAGTTGAGGAAAGACCAGGAAATCCCAAGGAAAATCCTGCCTGGAAACACACCTACAGAAGAATACTACAAGCATTTCCTACATGACGGGGAATCTGAGATGGTGACTTTAAATCTGCTTAAGATAACGCGCTGAGACAAGTGCTTGGAAACACACCAACACATCTGTGTATCTTGATCCTGTTATTCCATTAGTCCCACTATCAGAAACACTCATTCCAACCGGATGACATCCAATGAGGACAAATCCAAACAGATGGCTAAAAACTGTGATTACAAAGTTGTCCAAAATTGTATCCAAACACTGACATAATCCAATTACGAGAATACACAACCGATCATCACATGTTACACCCAGAAATGAGTCAGTATGATCTGAGAGCACACACACAAAAACGTGCGCTTACAGTATTAGTACAAACTGAAGATAGAGCATCACACACAAGAAGAGAAGGACATGAATTTACCAATAAAAACAAGCAAAGCTTGGAGTTGAAGCCATGTTAGAGGATTAGTCTACTAGAACCTGCTTAAATGTTGATTATTTTCCTCATATTCTCCATTGTTGCGGCTCCTCTCTTCCCAGTCTGTCAGTAACGCTCTGTTTACTTCCTGTCTCTAGGAAGCCCCGCCTTCTGGAAAGCACACTGTGCTCTGATTGGTCGGCTAGAGCAGTGTGTTGTGATTGGTCGAGCGCTCCGAGTGTTTGGGAAATGTCCCACCCCTTTCCATAACCACCAGTTTAAAACACTACTAACTAACTCAACCAGGCCCCGCCCCTTTATTCTGCGCATTAATTATATAAATGAGGAATATTGTGACGTGTTCGTTCCCGGAAGAAACTCGAGACTACAATGGAGGCGTTTCAGAGAGTTCAGAAACACTGACACTGATATAGAGAATAACTTTTTATTTTCTTTTTTTTTCATGCTTAAACAGCGACATTTAGGGCTGGACAATAATTCAATATCAATATATATCTCAATATAATTTTCAATAACGGTGATATGATTTTTAAACATTTCTGATATACATTACAGGCATGGGATACGTTTACGCTTTCATTTTTACTGTGTGATAAATATAAGCAGTAGGCTACAGCACAAAGGTTCATTCATATGTTCAGTCTCCAAATTGATCGTTCGCAAAGCCGCTCGTTATTTCTAAAATATTATTTAGTTTTATAGGAGGTTTCAGAGACTTTGCAAATTAATTTCAGAAGTTTGTAGGTACAGACATTCATTGTGGGCGTTCTTGGCAGTTTTTCCTGAGGCTTTTATATTGTTCATATCGATATCGGCATTATATCGTATCGACCGAAATTAAGAAACATATTGTGATATAAATTTTGGCCATATCCAGCCCTAGCGACATTTAAAAGATGAACATGTAAAAGTGCATAATAGTTCATCTTTAAGATCACACAGACTTCATCCATGACTACAATCAACGATCGCATATGAAATATGGATGACTGGTTTAAAAAAAGAAAAAAAAAGCAACTTCTGGAACGGAGCAACAAGCAGCAATCAGAAGAAACAAGCACAAATATCTTGCTTTTCTTCACGAACGCATTTACAAAGTTTCGAGAATTAGCATGGGTGAAGTAAGACTTCGCAAAGGATGTAAAAGCCATGAGCTTCTGGAGCCCGAGGCTTTATTATTGACGTCTCCTTGGGAACCGGCCTGGAGAGATCAACAAACGCTTATGAAACTGAAGAGCTCGGATCTGAGCAGCTGTGGCCGGATCCTCCCTGACCGGCTGCTCCAACACACACGGTCAAATCACCGTTCTGTTGACCGAGATCCAAATTAAATCAAACTACTGCTTTTAAAACAGCCATAAATGACTACAGCACCACTATTGCAATTTATACGTCTCATTTTGAGATTGATATGCATGTAAATATTGAGTCATACAGTTAATCAACTTTATAAGGTGGATGACCTTGACCTCTTTAAAATGTCAAAGTTATGAATTTGAATTGCACTTATGCAAAAATGAATGGCAGCTCCTCACTAAACTAGTCTATTTCACTCCAAAAATTAAACTCAAAATGTGTTTTGAAGGTAAAGGAAATTAATAATTTCATGACTTTGCAATTATGATAACAATAATAAATTAAATATTATTATAACAGTGTAATGTAAAGAAATAAAAAATGTAGTTTTTTTGTATTACCACCTTTTTTATTTAAGCCAATTTATGTTTACTGAACTTGTAGAGTAATTTACAGTTAAACAAATACTATTAAAATGTGAATCTAATGATAATCATAAAGAATAATGGGAATGGCAAAGAATAATGGGAATGGCAAAGAATTATGGGAATGGCAGAAGACATGGCAAAGAATAATGGGAATGGCAAAGAATAATGGGAATGGCAGAAGACAAAACAAAGAATTATGGGAATGGCAAAGAATTATGGGAATGGCAAAGAATAATGGGAATGGCAAAGAATAATGGGAATGGCAAAGAATTATGGGAATGGCAAAGAATTATGGGAATGGCAAAGAATAATGGGAATGGCAAAGAATTATGGGAATGGCAAAGAATAATGGGAATGGCAAAGAATAATGGGAATGGCAAAGAATTATGGGAATGGCAAAGAATTATGGGAATGGCAAAGAATAATGGGAATGGCAAAGAATTATGGGAATGGCAAAGAATTATGGGAATGGCAAAGAATTATGGGAATGGCAAAGAATTATGGGAATGGCAAAGACAAAAAAACAAAGAATAATGGGAATGGCAGAAGACAAAACAAAGAATAATGGGAATGGCAAAGAATAATGGGAATGGCAAAGAATAATGGGAATGGCAAAGAATAATGGGAATGGCAGAAGACAAAACAAAGAATAATGGGAATGGCAAAGAATAATGGGAATGGCAGAGAATAATGGGAATGGCAAAGAATAAAATGGGAATTGCAAAAGACAAAAAACATACTTCAGGTTCATGACAATTATGAACACAATGTCCTGTAGATTTGTGGGGTGAAATGTGTCCATGCAAGACAATCAAAGCAAGAAAATATATAGTCTCTCGTTCCGCCTGCCAAACGTGAGAGTGCGAGGACGTAACCCTGCTGCACGCCACACGGCTCACGCAATGCAAAACCTCACTGTGTTCTCAGAGCTGTAACCTTCTGTAAATCATTGCTCCATTATTTCACTCTTTCCCCTCGCTGGCGTGTCTCCCGTGGTTCTGCTTCCATGAGATTAGGTGAGAAAAAGAGGCACAGGCAGCAGATTTCCTCAGGGCGGGTCTCCTAAACCCAGCGAACCATTACACCAGCCTCAGACACACCATTCACCCACAAACCCCGAGCGCATGTGGGCTCCGCTTCCTCAGATCTCTCTAGACCAAGGTTTGCGGGAAATCTGAGGTTTTCCATTCACTTATCAAGAGTTAAAACAAGACACGGACTCACAAGTATTGAGACCGTCCTGCGGGCACATGGAAAAGTTCAGAATGATAAAGGAGACATTTTGGAAAAGCCCTAAATAATTTCCACCAGCTTATATGAAAACAAGCCTTGATGATCAGATTCAAACAAAGACCACTGGCCAAAAATAAGGGAAATTTATGGTTCATTGAGATTTTTCAAAAGAAACGAGAGGAGTTGAACCTGTCAGAGTTAAGCCTGGCCGTCTGACAACGGGCACATGCGAGAGAAGTACATCTGGAAATGCGTTTGAGTAACGCCGAGGCCTGCGAACACACAGAAGACTCCACCCATACAGCCGTCATACACGATCCACATTACATCTCTGCTCCCTCAGCGGACACCGCCTGATGAAACGCAACATTACAAGAGGCTTGGGGAAGAGAAAACTGCCCAGAAAGAGAAAGTTGATCTGTGGGGAGGATGAATCTCACCAAACCTGTCAGGATCCTGTTCAATCCCCTCAAAAAAAGTGGAAAAAAACCTTACAATATATATTTTTTGTAATTATTTGGTAATTATATTTTATAATATTCAACACACCCATACTGTACATGCATACACATACATGTACGGCTGTAAACGATTAATCGAATCCAAAATACAAGTTTGTGTTTACATAATATATGTGTGTGTATTGTGTATAATTATTTTGTGTATATAATATTTTTTTGTATATATTTGAGAAATATTTGCATTTATATACTGCATATATATTTTTATATGATTTATATTATATATATAAATAGAACTTTTATATACAACACATTTTTCTTAAATATATGCATGTGTGTATAATATATATATATATATATATATATACATATATATATATATATATATATATATATATATATATATACTAGATTATACACAATACACATTATGTAAACAAACTTTTATTTTGGATAAAATTAATCGTTTACAGCCGTATATGTACACATTAATTAATTAAAGTCATGGTAGTACTGTATTTACTACAATTTATGCATCTAATAAAAAATTACAGTAATTAAAAAACTGAACATTGATGCAATGGTAATTTGAATTTTGCGGGGAAATATGCTTTAAATATCAGTCCAAAATGCACAAAAAAATGCATAAATTATCAATGATATAAATAATTAGCATTAAGATAATTTTATTATTTCATCAAAACTGATTTCCCCTCCCCTTGTTTAGGAATGAAATGCTCCAGAAATTAATGTTCTCATGAAATTCACCTGGGTATCGAATTATTTGAGTATCTGTCAGGCGGACAGGAGTCCATCAGTATCATTGAAACTAAGAACTGTCATTTTTAAGAATCACCAGGTGATCAACCAAGAATCCAGGTGACCGTCTATGGAGATCTTTCACCAACATCCGCCTGTATATTTAGAGTTAAACAAGTTCAATGCTTGTGCTGGTAACCATGGCGACATGGCAAACAGAAACACAACAACCGGAGAGGAAGAGGGGGAGGCAGGACCGGTTTCAGACAATCCATCTCTTATCGCCAAAGAGACGCATTTATGAGCCAGAGCATATCTTGCAAGCTAGGAGTGGGCGAGAAAGCTTTTTTTTTTTTTTTTTTTTGAATAATTCACCTATAATATCAATTCCATAAAATGTACAATCAAATAAAAAAACAAAAAGTAAAAAAAAAAAAAAAAATTAAGGTATAAAAAAAAGAATAATAATATTATAAATTCATACATTTGCAATTCCTCTGATTTCAACCAAATAAATCAGTAAAGTATTGCTAAATAAATTAAATAATATATTCATATAATTAAAAAATTCCATTAAATCTTTTCCAGTCTTCAAAACAACAACAAAACAAATATACAAGACATTTAATAAATGTCTTTGCATTTGAGTTTTGAATTGATTCCCTGAAACGGACAGTTTGACAAATGTATCAATCTTAGTAACTCAGTTTTAACTAATGTTAAAAGAGATGCTTTATTATTATTATTAAGAATCATAATCTTATGCCATTCAACAACAAGCTGCCCTGCAAATGAAAATCTGTAAAAAACAAGGTAGCCTATCTGTCGTTTCATTGACAAATGGTGTGTGTGTGTGTGTGTGTGTGTGTGTGTATATATATATATAAGTTGTGCCTGCTGGTAATTCAATAGGGGTTTCCTGCTCCATTCAGAAACTAGCGAAGCACACCTGCGCCTCAGGGCACGACTGAGACATTCTCCAGGTGAAGCGCAACTGTGAACAACACACACCCGAGGAAAGAGACATTTCATTAGACCAAGAGGAACACACACCTGTTCCGAGTAACGACACACTTTAAAGGGTTAGTTCACACAGTAATGTAAACTCTGTCAGTAATGACTCTCCCTCATGTTGTTCCCGTCAGACTTTCCTTCATCTTCGAAACACAAATGAAGATATTAGTGATTAAATCTGAGCGCTGTCTCACTCCTCCATAGGCTTCTGTTGTAATTTAAACTTGCCGGCCCAGAAAGTTAGTAAAGACCATGTTTAAAATAGTCCGAGTGACTACAGCGACTCAACCTTAAGTTTATCAAGCGGCAAGAATACTTTTTGTGCGCAAAAACCAAACAAAAATAAGGACTTTATTCAACTCTTGATGTTCTTCTGTGTGTTCCTCTGAGTGAGTTCACGTAGTGTCACAGCGCAGCGCTTCGTCAGAACGGAGGCTCAATTTAGGCCGACGCTGGTCACATGTGTGAGGCTGGCCAATAGTGAGCCTCCGTTCTGACGTAGCGCTGCGCTGTGACACTACGTGAACTCACAGAAGTTGAGTTCAGAAGTAGCGCAAAAAACAACAAAAATAACGACTTTATTCAACTCTTGATGTAGTTGAATAAAGTTCTTATTTTTGTTGTTTTTTGCACACACAGTATTCTGGTCGCTTGATAAACTTAAGGTTGAGTCGCTGTAGTCACTTGGACTATTTTTAAACATTGTCTTTACTAACTTTCTGGGCCGGCAAGTTTAAATCACAACAGAAGCCTATGGAGGAGTGAGACAGCGCTCAGATTTAATCACTAATATCTTCATTTGTATTCTGAAGATGAAGGAAAGTCTGACGGGGTTGAACAACATGAGAGAGAGAAGTTACTGACAGTTTTTATTTCTGAGTGAACCCTTTAATCATCACACAGACACTTAATGTCCTCATGACACTGAACAGAACGCAGTATTTTTCTGATTACCGTGCAAACCAAACACCGGATGAAGAGGTCGAGATCAACTTCACATCACGTCTATGATAAATCTTCTGCATATGCCTGTATTCGGTTAAAGAAAACTTAGAGAAATAACAAAGATCCGCCAATATTTCTGTCAAGTGTTCCCACTAAACGCTTATTAAACCTCTGATTTACAACGGGATCTCAGGAGAAGTGTCCTGACCACGTACAGCTTTCCTCCAAATCCAGTGAACATAACTTCAATGCTTCATTTGGCCAGAGAGAATCAAACCCTTCGAGTAACACTCCTACAAAACCATGCTTTCAGTGAGTTTAACATGACACGGACAAAACCAGAGAAGAGGAACCGGACAGAGAAAGAGAGATCTCACACTCATAGTGTTCGCTTTCTTCATGTGTGTATCACAGCAGAGATGAACACCTGATGACATGTTTAGGTTTTCTTGTTGATGAAACCAAAAAGTACCAATGAAAGAGAAAGTCACTGTTCAACAATGCCTTAAACTGAAACTAAATAGTCACGAATGCCACAGATTTTCTACTCACTTTCACTCACTCTAGAGACTTCACCTAAAAATATTGGCTATTGTGGATAACTTTACACTTAATAAAATGTTACTTTATAATTGCATTTCTCTTGATAGAAAAGTCAAGCTGACTAAGATCTAAAAACCCTGCTCAGAATTGTAAGTTACTCAATAATATTAAGCATACAACATTGCATGTTGACTTCTATTTACAAAAAATATATATATTATTTTGAAATCCATTCATCTATGCATCATGGTTCACAGAAATATGCAGCAGCACAACTGTTTTCAACATTGATAATCAAATGTTTCTTGAAATTGTAATAAAACTGCTGTTTTTCTCTATTTTTGATCAAATAAACGCAAACTTCTGAATGGTAGTAGCCAACAGAAAATATAATAAACAATTGTATTACAGTAAAAGGCCAGAATGTGCTCTTAACATACATTAAGACTTTGAACTTTAGCAACAAAAATTCACTAAAAACCAAATGTCTTTTATAACAAGCAAAAAAAAAAAAGAATTGCGGTGTTTTAATCCCTTAAATCAAAACTAGTCAAGCACAATGAGTGAACTTCATGCACCTGGACGCGTCAACAGGAAACTCACGACTCTCGGCCAAGTTTCAAACAAAAGGAGTGACAAACATCACGACTGACCAATCAATGAATCAGACCCTTACTGGGGATTCATGAGGTGTGTGTGTGTGTGTGTGTGTGTGTGTGTGTGTGTGTGTGTGTGTGTGTGTGTGTGTGTGTGTGTGTGTGTGTGTGTGTGTGTGTGTGTTAGAACAAAGAGCGAGAAAGATTGACATGGACCACTAAATCTCCAACCTCCGGTGAATCACCCGTTTTAACAACTTATTCTACTAACCCGAACCCCAAGGCTGTGTCCACCAGAGCGTTTTTAGCCAGCTTTTTTTCCAGTTGAGACGCTTTGCTTATGATACGGAATATCCGCGAAAGTGTTACTAGTATCTCAATTCACACATTTTGTTTGTGTTGATTCTTTATTAAAATGTTGATACAATGTAACATTTTCTCTGGCTCGTTTTAAATTATTTTGTTCCGTTATTATGCTTGTCCTGTTGACGTTGTACAAGCAGATTGTGGCGGTTGGTTGGTATTTTTGTCACCGCCAGCGACACGATCCCATTCATTTCAATGGAGCGCTGGCGACTTCCGGCGACACCGTTGGCGACAGAATGTGGGCGTGTCAAGCGACGAGACAAAAGTTCAGAAATTTTAACTATGCAAATGAGAAGCGATTTTCGCGAGCGACAACCAATAGGAAAGAAGACTTCCAGTGGAGCTCACGTCACCGTCTCGAGTGCAGGCAAGACAAGAGTTTGACAAAAAATTTATTATTTTTTGCAATGACCTAAAATATTATTTGGGTACTATCTCTTCTTCCAACATTGCCAAAGCTTTAAAGTCAGTTACATTGTGCACAATGTATAATATTTATGCTTTTTTATAATGAAAATATAAGTGACTCGAGGCATTTCTTTTTCTCTTGAATTTATTTTAAATTATATATTACCCCTGGCTCATTTTATTTATTTATTTATTTATTTTTATTATTTTAATATTTTGTTATTATTACTTTATTTTTGCATTACTTTATTTTTTGTATAACTTTATAACTCTCTTTGTGTTATTCTTGTAGGTGAAATTGTTCTCGCTGTTATGTTTATTCAATTAATAAAAAAAAAAAGAGAAAAAAAAAAAAAAAAAGAAAGAGTTTGACAAAAAAATTCACTTTTTTCATTTGACTAACCACAATCGTAGATATAATAAAATGATGCATGGAAAAGAAACTGTCGACAGTCTCAGTAAGTTTAATTCATACATTTATAGTGTTGTAATTTTATGATGCAAGTTTAGCACTGCTGCAGTTCATTTTAGTTTCCCCTGCATTGTGTTGACTATGGACAAGAACATGTATGTCAAATTCAAATGACGTTTTAGTAATTTATGACAGTATGAGTGAGTTTAATTTGTTGATTGATCGATAATCTAGTAAATTATTTACTCCACTGAACACTGCTGTGGTAAAATAAACACTCTCCCAACAGCACACTGTTAATTTTGAGCTGAATTCCTAATCAAATTAAAATTATATAGTTGTATATATCACTTGTGATGGTATTTTGTAGAATAGATATGGCCAAACGTACAGTCTACCAATTACATTAGTGCGACAATACTAAGAACGCCCACAAGCGACTTCACAGCACAGAGACTAGCGACATACAGCGACTAAGTCTGGCGGTGTGAACGGGGCTTCAGTCCCGCCCCTCTTTCACTGTGATTGGACGGTTGGGTAATAAGTGACAGTGATGAGTGCTACGTTTTACCCAAAGTTGAACATTCTTCAACTCTCGACGACCTGTAAAAAACGCAGAGTAAAAAGCTTGTCGCTTCAGTGAGAAAAAAAAAAAACGCTCAGCATCTCATTACTACGCTCATGGCGTTTTTAAAAACGCGGCGTTGCCATTGAAAATTTTAAGAACACGCCAACCGCATGAAAAAAACGCTTTGGTAGACACGGCTTAAGTGTCAACTAATATTCTAATGAGACTTAGTTTACATGTATACTTGAGGTTGCATGTTTTAATTGCTACATTATCCAGTGACAAATTCATCACAAAACAAAACTGCAGCGTAATGAGTAACTCCTGTCGCACAGTCATGTGACGCGGGATCTGAGCGCTAGACATTCATCCACAGAAGCCAAGAGTTATAGACGATCCTCCCAGATAAACACACCCGCGGTCACACTGGGAATCAGGGAGTTTGGGAAACTGTGAAAACACTGTGATGAGCCGGTTTAGGGTGATTAAATGTTGTTGAATGTATTAAATCACAGAGCCGCCGCGGGAACACTTGGAAACAAAGAACCGTTTGTTTCGTGGCCCTTTTAAAGCAGATCCATAAATAAAGCAGACAGCCTCCTTTGTTAGACGCCGGATTCCAGTGGGGGTGAAAAAAAAAAAGCCTCATTATGTGCAGGACAGTGTCTGTGGCGTACAGCACACACTCCATTTCTCAGAGACACCTGCGATTCCTCATCCGGATCCTGACTTGACTTTGGCCCTTAATTTTGGGTTTGAAGCAAAAGTATTATCAATCCATATTAAAACTGAGATTGCTCATTTCCTGTGGATTGGCTCATTACCTCATGGGTGATGATGTCATGATGACCGCAGAGTCCAACATGCAAACAGTGATCATGTCGTTCTGGAAAGAATTACAAACCCTTCTCTAAAGATGCCATGATAGGTCAACTTGGGTGACAATGTTGGACGAGTTAAGCAGATTAATGCATCGTGACACACTGATAATCATCATGATTCATTGGCTGAAACTGCCCGTAAAATTAACCGTTGTGTAACATGTAAAATTGACATGTGCATTTTATCTTGCACTTTTTAACATTTTGCAATGAGTATATTGACAGGGCATGCTAGAAAAAGCAGTCAAAATGGCAAAATAAATAATATTTAACCCTTTAGAACTGGATGTGTCGTCGCCGACACAGATCAGCAAGCTGTATTCATTGTACCGTAACTCTTCAACCGTTTGCACTATCAAAACCATTCAAATTGCCCCTGACAGTAGACAACATGCGCTTTTCGGCAATATACGGCTTATTACGGTACTTTCATGCTTTCCGGCAGAGCGGGAAGGCAGGATTTGAACCAAGAGATACGAAGCGCGGCGGGTTCGAGTGTTTTGGATTGCATAAAATAATAAAAGACACGAACAAATACATGGAGAAAGAAGTGGTAGACAGCAGAAGAGGGGATTGGGATGATTTTTAATGAAACTTGGGAGGCGGATGGCCGTTACTTTTTCACGTATCTTTACATGTAGTGTATGCATGTGTTGTGTATGTGTGCGTGCCTAATATGAATGGACGCATTTGTATGTGTGAGTATGAAAAAAAGTGTCCTAAATGAAAACTGTGCAAGCCAATGTCACAAAAAAGACTTGTATAGTTGTATTATACTTCATTTTTCAACTTTAAAGTGTTAGTTTCTTTCATTCGTTTTTTTCTAAATAAAAATCGTTAAATTTATTCTCGTTTTTTTTATTTTTGTCTATTTAAATTCTATTTACAAACTTACCACACACAATAATGGTCAATAATTGTAATTTGTTGAAAGTAATATTTTTCTGAAAAAGATGACACCTTGCACATGAAGATATCACCTTGTTTTAGAATTTTACAGTAAAAAAAAAAATCCAAATATGTGAAAAACACCCATTTTAGCTTCAGGTTCTAAAGGGTTAAATGAAACTAGCACAATTTCAGATTTTTTTAAAATGAAAAACAATTTTAAAAAAATTCGCATCATTTTCATGACAACTAAGCACATTCCTCCCTTAAAACTCTCAATGTTTAATAAGAGTTTGTGCATAGCTGTAAATTTGTGCATATTTTCTGCAAAAAGGTCAATGTAAAGGACATTTATGGTCCTAGACTTCAATAATCTTTAATCATTCATTATAATAATCTATAAATAAACTGAACATATGGATGTTGGACGAGTTAAGCAGATCAAGTCATTGAGATTCACTGTCTGAAACTGACATGCCCACACTGTACAAAAAATTGCTGCGATTATATCACAACTAAAAATCCAACATTGTTTCAACTTTAAAAAGTATGTGTTCATGCTTGACTTAAAATATTAAGTTTAATTAACTTTAGTTAGATTAAGTTCTCAACTAATTTTAAGTTGTTATAACTAATCGCAGACACATTTTTTTACAGTGCAGGTATAATAATAATAATAATAACTGCATGACATATGCGTCTCATTCATTGATGTAACCGGCTAGAAAAGTAGCTAAAAATCACAGTCTTTCTCTTCACAAACCAGGTTAAAGCCAGTCAGGACTGTAATCCAAGAGTGCTGACGTACAAGATCAGCGTGAAACCGGATCTGACACTGCAATGAAAGCATTGCTGCACTCGGCAGAGCAAAGTCCCGCTGCATTTCCACAGATTGCAATATTAAGTTTGCAGCCAGATGCTCACGGTTTGGGATGGAAATGTCAGTGATTTAGATTAAAACTACATATTTACATTTTCAGATGTGCACATGCAAAACGCCTAAGCATCAATAACACCAAATAATGTAAGTGATGCTTGATTTACTGTAGCATGTTTATTATTTTATAAACAGCCATGTTCCCAAATGGGAAAAAAGAAATCAATGCTTGAATTAACCAGGAAAGATGTGTGTGGCGGGCAATAATTAAAGGCCGTAAACCGGGAACGACCTGCGTTACAATCCGCAGTCTCAGTTCTGTCGCCACATCCCTCAAAAATGACATCATACGCAGACGCCCGTGACGGGAACACGGGAAGCACTACCTACATTCCTTTCCCATGAGATCATGACCGCCCTCTCCGGGAGCAGCCAATCAGAGACAGCGGGACACAAAGACACTCACCCGAGACCCTCCATTAACAGTCTGATCAGGTCACACAAAACCACTGAACCCCTCACCAACTATTGTGTCACGGGTTTCATAATGGTGCCACTTATAGTCCTCCACACATTAAATCATTAGCAGGTTCTGCTCTGCCAAACGGATGACGGTGGTGTGAAACTAACTCAAATATATACATAAAAAAGGAAACTAATGTGACCAAAGTGATTTTTAAACTCAAGAGATTGGAGTTGTTTGCCATCACTCGACTCTTTAGTTGTACATTAGAAAGACGTTTAAACACTTGAACGACGGCGTCAATGAAAACAAATGCAGCTTAATTCAGTCAGGAAAGTTTGCTAACGCATTGGAATAATTACTGATCTAATTCTTAATATAAAAAAAAACAAAAAAAACATGAAAATTATTTGCAACGCACTGAACTATATTCAGTGGGAAATCATGTTGGATGGGACTCGACTTTACTTTACACATCAGGAAATGATTGGACCATGAAAAGTGGGTTGTTAAATTATTGGTTAATACACATTTTCCTGCCCAAGACGCCTCGGTTACACCAGAAGAAATGTCTCACGAAAACATGTCAGGGTTATATTCCATGCCGAAATGCATGAAGTAATAAAGAAATATTACTAAATAAGAAATTTCAACTAAACTGTCAATAGCCTGTCTTGTTGGTAAGAGGCTCTTACACTAACTCCGCCCACTGACGTCTGGTTGGGTCGGACAGGAATCCGCTGGATTGTCAACATGGACTGTAAAAAAAGATGGACGACGCCCCTTTGCTCTCTTCCATTGGTGAGAAGTGAAGCCGCCAGAGATCCTAAGATATCAGCGCCATATCGGGAAAGAGTCTGCGCAGTAGAGAGTAGGAAGTAAAGCCCCGCCCTCACTCTCGCAGAATAAATCGCAAGCACATGGTGCTGTACTTTAATTATAGAAATTTAGATATTAAATTTAAAGCTCCAATCTCCTCAGTCCTCCAAAGATCCCGAAAAAAAGTCTTCAATGACTACTTCGCTCAGAGAACCTGTCATTCCCACTGTCAATCATGACATACACCACCGCATCAAATAACTGAGAACAAACTTAACACGAACACTAGAACTTACATCAGCGTGATAAAAACTACAGTAAATGACAGAAACCATCTTTGGGAAAAAAAGATATTTGAAGTGTAATTTAATTGGTCTCAAGTGCAATTGGTCTCAGCAGCCATATCACCCTGTAGCCCAAGACTGGTTTCCCACTGAAGCTAAGCGGGGCTGAGCCTGGTTAGTACTTGGATGGGAGACCTCCTGAGAAAACCAGGTTGCTGCTGGAAGAGGTGTTACGCCGTTTCACACATACTCCGTATGCAGTGCGTTTGCGGTGCGTGTTGCAGTGCGTGTGCGGTACTGGAGCAGCACGCGCTATAGTGCTTTCACATATGCTGCGTTTGCAGAGCGCTACTGATACGTAGTTTCTGTGTCACAAAATAAAAAATGGGTAGGCTAAGTAATTTTGATTTTAAAACCAAACTTTAACTTAGACATTGTTACAGACATTACAACAGTATGAAATTAATTTTAATCATTGTGATTCTTTGTTTTAGTTCGAGTTGTTGACAGAAGAAAAGCTATCACGCTATATATGTTGCTAAGATATAATACACAAATATTTTAAATTAGAATACAAATGTATAAATACTGATTATAAATGCATATTTTAAGACTGAAAAAAAAAAAAATAAGAACCGGGAGAGGCCTAGCCCCCAGAAGACAAAGGACCTTTTTGGAAATTAACATTTGATATAATAATTATTGTTAGCACATGCCACTACATTAAAACGAGTATCCTCTGCTATAAATAAGGCTGGCTGTAGCACCAAAAAGTTAAACATTTTGATTTACAATTACATAGTCAAAATTAATTATAACTAGCCTACATAACTATAACAAACTTATAACTACACCCTGTTTAACTTCTTTATATTCAAAAATAAAACTATATAATATGATTTACTTATGAATTCATATAGGCTACAACTACATATTCAGATGTTCATTTACATTTAATGAATTCGCATGACATGAAGGTTGAATGTGACGATAAACAAAATAAATAAAAAGGGCAACACAGTAGGCCTACATATTCATGTTTAAATAGAACAACATGCAGCAATAATATATATTTATATTCTCGTTTAAAACTTTTTAATTTCTTGATCCTGTAATTTAGTAAATGTAGAACACATTAACTAATTATGAGTAGCTATGATCAAATTATTACAGTTTCTTGTCAATCTATATTTATTTCAATGTGAACAATACGCTGCAGTGCGGTGCAGCACAGCAGAAAATAGACTCTGTGCGTAAACGATCGCTGCACTGCTGTATACGCACCGCAACTGGAACGGATTGCCGGACCGCATCCGTGTGCAGTGTGAAAGCTCTAACCTGTTAAAATGGGTACGGAAAAAAATACGCACCGCAAACGCACTGCAAACGGAGTATGTGTGAAACGGGCGTTAGTGTGGCCAGCAGGGGGCGCTCACCCTGTGGTCTGTGCGGGTCCTAACGCCCCAGTGTAGTGACGGGGACACTATACTGACAAAGAGCGCCGTCCTTCGGATGAGACGTTAAACCGAGGTCCTGACTCTCTGTGGTCACTAAAAATCCCAGGATGTCTTTCGAAAGAGTAGGGGTGTAACCCCGGCATCCTGGCCAAATTTGCCCAGTGGCCTCTGTCCATCATGGCCTCCTAATCATCCTCCTATATATACTAATTGGCTTCATCACTGTCTCCTCTCCACCAGTAAGCTGGTGTGTGGTGGGCGTTCTGGCGCAATATGGCTGCCGTCGCATCATCCAGGTGGATGCTGCACATTGGTGGTGGTTGAGGAGATTCCCCCCTTCTATGTAAAGCGCTTTGAGTGTCCAGAAAGGCGCTATATAAATGTAATGAATTATTATTATTATTATTGAATAACACGGGGAGGCGGGGTTTATGAGCTGTACAAGGACCAGCCACCGGGGGCGATCAAGACTCTTTAGCCCCTTTCACACAGAGATTCCGGAAAATACACGGATAAAGTGACCCGGGATTTGACCCGGGTTCGTTTGAAAATGGTTCATTCACACTGCCAGTGATTTGCCGGAATCAGAGAGCGCGTTCACACACAACCCGGGTATGTCCCGGATAGACGCGTGACGTTATGATGTGACGTATAAGGTGGCGAACGAACGATCTCAGCTTCGGCGCGGATTGCAAGGAGCTCTCGGGTCTCTGCTTCAGTCCAGTTTGCAGACATCTTTTCGTTCTTTCTTGTATCGATGACGAACACAAACTTTCTTCTAACAGAGTAACAGAGTCGCACGATAACTACCACATTGCGAAGGCTCGTGCATCATCACTACGACACACCCCTTACGGCATTTGTCCTGGCTTTTGTTCACACAGCGCGCGTTCCGGGTCTGAACACGGCAATGTTACTAGGTCCCCAACCCGGCATCGATCCCGGCATTAAACCCGGGTCGTGTTTGCGTTCACACAGAAGGCGTTCCGGCAATTTGCCGGCAATTTGCCGGGTTCAAAGTGCTGTGTGAATGGGGTTTTGGACTTCACTTCTCAGGGCTTGTGTGGCACGCTTGGTAACAATAGGTTTCCCTACTCCTTTTCCCATCACACATCAGATCGGAAAGGCATTTCTTTTTTTTAAGAAAAAGAAAATATTCGAAAAAGTGGATATAAAGTGTCTAACGCGTGTTTAATAAAGTTTTTATCGGTTAGTGATAGTGTAGATAGAATATATCACCATTTAAACAGCCGCTGCAATAAAATTATAGTGGACAAAGTGGATAGAGTTATTACATTTTAAAATTGCATTTCATGGTGGCCTTTACACCAAACAGCCTCATTCACACACACACACCGTTCTCTCCGAGAGTGGGCAACACTGCGGTCTCTAGCGGGCGTTTTCTCTGATTACACCATTATCTGGCTCTGGACTGTGTAGCTCTGAGATCTGGACCGAGGGAGGAAACGGCTCAGCTGTGGTGTGCAACACACACTCAATTACAGCACGCAATAACCTGCAATTTAAAGTCATTACGTTAATGCATTTATCTCAAATTACTGCATACTTGTAGTGTGCGAGTTTCGAGATGAGATTACGAACCTACAAATAGAAGACGGTAAAAGCAAGAGAAAAAAAAAACACCCCAATTTGAAACTATTTAAAAACGTCATATAATAGAAAACAGGATTTTTCTTCTTGGCATTTTAAAGTAAAAGCATTTAAAGTGTACCCACAGTACATATACTACACTAAAAACAGCTATTAGTGCACATTTACATAACATCTATTCAGTATTCATCAGCAACCCGCCTTGATTAATGACAACGAGTATGTGATAGTATGCAAAGTTTAGCCAATCATAAGAGGTCATTTAAAACGCACTGAGTTTTACGGTATTAGCACTCAAAAATATGTAAGCCATTATGATTTATGCATTTTACTTATATAGTATTTCAATCCATTTGCATTACGCAGTTTAATCAAACTAATAAACTTAAGATATATATTCGTCAGTTAAACAAATAAAACAATGATATTTATGTAGTTTTACACAATAGCCTGGTTTATACATTTATCATCAATAAGCATTACAAGAACCAATTGTATACATTTTAACTAAATATATCTTGCTTGCTCCACAGCTAATATTTGAACAGTTCACACTCTTTAACGGATTAAATAAAAATAAAAAAAGTTAATTTTTAAAACAATTATAGTATGCGGATTCATTTAAATACATATTGAAATTAAATCAAATGGATGCAAACACTAAATAATAAACTATAACCTGATTAATTTAAGTGTGCATACATAATCTTGCCTAAAAATTTACCTAATCCATGACAGACTCAGATTTAATCAGAGAAGTTTAAACAAAAAAAAATAAAAAGTTGACAAAGTAACTATTTTCTGCTTCAGGTTCAGGCTGTAAACCGGTTCTGCCCAACAAACACAGACACGCTGACAGCAACTTATTTTTCATTGATATTTATTTCAGCACAAACACTGGGTTTCTGAGAAGCCTTGGCTTCACGCATGTACGCGGAGCCTGAAACAACGCACGCGCTGCCAGCCCGGGTCCTCGAGCTCACACTACACACGTTCACAGTTCACCGCATGCTTCCACATATTCATGAAACGCTGGAGTTTCCATGGAGGTTATTCCAGAGCGATGACCTCACCCTTCTACAGGAAATGCAGATGATGTTCTCACTTAACTGGGAGGCGACCATATGGTTTATACGACGCATTGTTTGAATCTCGCTGGCTCACTCTGGAGAGAGGAAGACGCCGTTTGAAGGCTTGTTGGTGGAGTTAGCGGAGGATTTCATCCAGGATGTGTTGCGGATGTAAAATACCAGCGGACATGAGGTGTTGCTTTAAAGGGAGAGTTCACCCAAAAATTACAATTCTGTCAGTAATTACTCACTCCTCCATAGGCTTCTATTGTGATTTAAACTTGCCGGCCCAGAAAGTTAGTAAAGACGATGTTTAAAATAGTCCGAGTGACTACAGCGGCTCAACCTGAAGTTTATCAAGCGACCAGAATACTTTGTGTGCGCAAAAAACACACAAAAATAAGGACTTTATTCAACTCTTGATGTTCTTCTGTGTGCTCCTCTGAGTGAGTTCACGTAGTGTAACAGCGCTGTTTATGCAATATCAATATTACAATATAATGTCATACCATAAATGGCGAAGGAAACACGTTTTTTTTTAGACATCGCGAATGAACATGTTTACATAAATTTACCATTAAAAATGGTGTCTAATGAACAAGATCATTAAACTTTAAATTCATATTTTAAAATGTAAACAAATGAATTTTACAAAAAAAAAATGCATTTATAGTAACTTTTATAGAAGAATTTTATACAAAAGTAATACATGTCATAATTTCTTCAAGTTAAACCGAACTTGTAGCGACATGAACCTGATCGTATAGATGTAGGCTAAATATAAATTTTATATCGATATTGTGGATCCATTTGAGGATATTGTGATGCATTCGAGGATAAATACTGATTAAAAAGAAATATAAAAAACTCCTAGGATTCTGCTTAAGACTTTAAGAAATGACCTGAAAGTGACCTCATGATCTCGTTTGACTAATTTTGGCCTAATTTTGTAGCTCAAGGGTTTTACAAGCATTAAAAATGTTCACAGAGATGGCGAGTCTGTGTCATTGGCATATTAATTAGATGGTGGTGTCCAAAATCAGGCAAAAACTAGTCAAATGACACCGTCGATTCACTTTCAGGTCATTTGATGACTGACTGACTTCCTAAAACCGAACTATACAGCATCTATGCGTGAAGTTTACAAAGCAACAAGACAAACTACTATTGCACACAATAAGTACTGTTTTGATGAGGGTGGAGTATAATTAGAGGGATTCAATAAAGACCAAAGGCGGTTTGAGAACCTCCTTATTAAATCATTGAAACTGAAGAAGAGGGAATATAATCTTGCCACAGCTATAAGTTATTGTTTTGAGTTACCATATACAGTCATGTTCAATCCTGTCTAGACTGAAGAACATCTGCGTGGGATCTAGTCTGGGTTCATCAAACGGTTTGTCTGGGTAAAAGTACCGACATATTGAAACAAAAGATTGCCAAGTTGTTCAATGCTAGAAGGTTTTTCCTACTCAATCACAATAGCCAATCACAGCATCGAGAGGAGGATCATGTGACCTCCAGTATCTGGACTCCTAGTTGCATGAAGTTAAATGATGCTCAACCGTGTTGCGTCAACAATCGGCATTCATCAACTCATTGGAAATGCCTCACTTTAGCTTGCTTTGTCAGTGAAAATGACATCATGATCTTGTTTGAGATTGCTTCACTTTCATGAAGTGAATAGAGATAGATACCTCACCTGAAATTGTTCCTCAGGCTGGCTTCATACTCTCCTGTCAGAGACTAAAATTACTCCTTAACAACTGCATGACAAAGAACCCAATAAAACGCAGAGAAAACCCTACTGAGCATTGAATATCGGAGCAGATCCTTGGCCGGCTATTGCAAACAGTAGCACAAGAGATCCTGCAAAAAGCAGAACCTAGCGGTGGCGTCTCAGGTTTCCCACTTCCAGCCGGACACAAGAGCTCCTGTATGAAAGCCAGTGTAATCTCAGAAAGTGTCTTTTGTAAGAGCTGGAGGCGAAGAATAAAAGACAAGAGGAGGTAGAAACCGGCAGAACTCTCCGTGACACTGAGAAAGGGCGTCTTGAACGCACGAATGACATTTCTCATGGCCTTTTTTTTAATGTGTGGACCAGAAAAGTGACTCAAACCCGGACATGAGCGAGTCTGCTGTGGTTTCCTTCTACAAGGTACTTTCAAACGGCATATTGCAATAAAATAGCATGCTAAATTTAAATGTGCATTCAAAAAGGTTAAAGGTAATGAGCAAGTCTTTTGTGAAGTCCAAATGTCTAAACTTGCCCCGGTGCACAAAAAAGGCTTTGAAGCTTTTTTTTACACATCTGAAGTCATCCAGGCTCAGCCGAGCCAAAGTAAATAACACAGTAGGCAGGAAATCTGTGTAACCGTTCGCAAATCTTTTGACTTACTGTTCAGTGACTTACAAACAGCAGTGAAAACACACATCGCAACAGAAAAACGACTGGCCTTTTGGGTCGCTTCCAAACAAGCAGATTGCATTTCTATAGGATTCTTTGTTTTCCCGTTTTATTTGCACTCATAAAAATCCCCAGCACTCCCTGATCTGCCAGACATGCCTGAACTGTAAATCAAACACTAGCTCTGGTGCCTTCCACCGGGCAATACGGCCGTGTATACAAGCACAGAAACATTGGCTCCTGACCAAGGCTTGAGACTTCAAGCTTCTACTTGATATTTTTCTAAGGATGCACTTTCAAATCCACGTTAATGCACTTTAAAGTTGCTTTCGGCCTTAGAAATACACTGCAATCTTTTTGACCTTTAAACTAGCAGCCAACTAAACCGAATTCCTGAACTTGTCATTGCCTAATCACTTCAATGCATTATTTATATACATATATACACAGGTGAAACTAACTTTTAAAATTATTCTAATTTAATTTATTTAAATAATTAAACTTAAAAAGGTGAAACTATTATATTATATAGACTCATTACATGCAAAGTGAGATATTTCAAGCCTTAATTTGTTATAATTTTGATGATTATGGCTTACAGCTTCAGAAACCCCAAATTCAAAATTAGAATATTGTGAAAAGGTTTTCATAAGCTGTAAGCCATAATCATCAAAATTATAACAAATAAAGGCTTGAAATATCTCACTTTGCGTGTAATGAGTCTATATAATATATTAGTTTCACCTATTAAGTTGAATTATTGAAAAAAATTACTTTTAAAATGAAAATTATTCTAATATTGTATATGCATAGACATACATATATATAAAGATATATAGTCACATGTTTCTAGAGCAGCAAATCAGATTCGAATGATTTCTGAAGGATCATGTGACACTGAAGACTGGAGTAATGATGCTGAAAATTCAGCTTTGCATCGCATAAATAAATTGCACTTTAAAATCGAAAACTGTTATATTAATTTGTAATAATATTTCACAATATTACAGATTTTAATCAAATAAAAATGCAGCCTTTGTGAGCATAAAAGCCATTTTTTACAAACATTAAATAAACGTAATGTTTCCAAACGGTAGTGTATCGCCTGCGACGTACAATACTGAGAACATAGAAGAGATGTTTTGAATTAAGAATGACATCAGAGTCAAAGCATCTGAAAAATGTCTAGGAAGAGGTTAAAATGCGCTTCGTGATTGTGCAAGCGGCAAGTCTCGATGAGATCATCGCACAGTCTCAACACAGATGGCATATGTTGAGAGAGTAAATTATTAACTTTAATCACATACTGACCCACTGCATGGGTCTAAAGAACAGCAGGACGGTGAAAGAACGACACAGAAGTGTTAACGTGATCCAGAACATGTAGACACGGCCACAGCTTCTGCCTCGGGGAGAGACGACCGGTCACTTTAAGAGAGATTGCTTAGTCGTGCGTTGACGTCAATTACATTGTTTGTTTCGTTTGCCGGTTACATTGGCCTCCGAAGGTCACAGCTTCATTACAAACAATGCAATCTGACCTTTGCTACCATGCAGATGGGAGAAGCATTTCCTAGCGCTGACCTAAAAACATTCCTCTCTCGGTCTCTGTCAGAGAAACTCCAATCCAAGCAAGTCATGTGGTCAGACTTAACGTAATGGAAGACATGAATGACGACGGCTAATATTCAGAAACCTGTGCAGTGAGGAACAGAACGGGGTTGTTTTAGGCAAACTCTCTTTTTTTTTTTTAAACGCACCGTGACTGAGAATATTATTAAAGAGACTTCTATAGCAACCCTGAAATATTTGCAACTTCTGAAACACTTCTGTGCATGTTCATTTTCCATGCTCGGGTTTCGCTGTTTGGACTGACGGCAGATTCAGATTATTTTATTTAAAGCCAGCATTCAAAGCTATTTATGGCAAAAATTCAATTACAAAAATACAAATATCATATAAATATAATAAAAACAGAACAAACAACAAGTCATTATACAAGATTTTTTAAATTAACATGATAAAAAATCCAAAACCTTTTCAGGCATAATCTCATTAAATATGTCCATAAGTGAGTAACTTCATAAAAGAGCCTTCTGTTTGTATAAAGTCCAGGACAATCCAATAAAATATGTTTGGCAGATATGGGAATTTTACAAAACATGCATAAAGTTGGGTCTTCACCTTTAAAGGGGCTATATGGAACTTTTCCCCCAAAATAAACGAAACAATAGCCTTTTTATTTGACCATTTATGACTCAAACATCTCCTGATGAGCATACTGACACCTTGTCTGCTCACAGTGGGTGCACGTATAAGCCTGTATCCTATTTTTCCTATTTTCTGTCGGGTCGGATTTTTCCCGCGCTGTCTGCGGATGTGACGTCAAGCACGTTCATGTTAAACGTTTCAGATCACTCAGAACACTTCTCAGACAATATATGTATTTGACTGTTCTTACCTCTGTAAACATAATGTTGACCTGACCTCCTTGCAGCAGATGACTTGTGAAGTGTGCACGTACAAACGCGCGCTGAGAAAGTGAGCAGTTCTGTTTTTTGGCCACAGGTGTCAGTCGCGAGTATAAATTTCAGAAAAACGCATATAGCCTCTTTAAAGGGGGGGTACAATGGTGTTTCATGTATTCAGAGTTGTTTACAGCGTTAAAGAGATGGATTCTCATGCTAATAATGGCCAAAGTTTGAAAAGTTATTTTGAACGAATAACAGAGAATTTCTGTGCTGAAAATCATACTTCCGGGTTGCCACACGTTTCGGCTGGTTTTTTTCTATCGTAGATCTAATGACGTAGACCAGAGTGGAACTCCTTATATGAGCATTACTCTCGGAAAAGCGCGTTCACGCACACGTCGACCAGAGGAGAGAAAGACCCTCTTATATATACTGTCTATGGAAAGACCCAAGCGCATATCGACGCGCTACTACCGGAAATCATCAGCAGCAGCGCTAAATAGGAATGGTTGATGTCAAGAATGTCTCCAAAAAAGTGTGTTTTGGGATGTGAGGGAAAGTTTACCTTGTTCAGCTTCCCAAAGAACCCAGTGTTACTGGAACAGTGGATGCAGTTTGTATTTCCGGGACAGCAAAGGAGTGTGGCAAGTGCGGTTTTGTGTTCTTCTGGTCATTCCAGTGACGAATGTTTTATTAACAAGGTCGTCGCTGGATTTGCAAACCGGTTGCAATTAAAACCTGGCGCGGTCCCAGTGATAAAACACCCCATTCATGTAAGTACAACGGTATCACACGCTCCCGCTTGACTCTATAGCTCCGCCCACGCCCAGAATCAAGGACCTCGGCTTTTTCCGGATAGAATCGGAAAGCTGTATTTTTATTTTATAAATATGATGAAACTAAATACTTTTTGGAGATATGAAGGACGCACTATTACTCTATAGGTACTCAAGATTAACATGAGATTGACTGAAACTAAGTATTTTACCCCCCCTTTAAGCAAAAAAGCATGGGTCAAAATTGTGCCCCACACGACATCGGATGTAGACCACTTGATCAAGTCTAGTTTTAAAATTGATAAAAAGTCTGTTTGTAATTTGACTGAGGGCAGAACGACAGTATCTGGGATGCATTACTGAAAGTGTAATGCAATCGAATCTACAGCAAGAATGTGAGTTCTGCATCAGCATGGGGGGGGGGACAAACTATTGGTATTAGTTAGTGATGCATTAGTGAAGTTGCTTCTTTTAGACTCCAACACAATAGTGGATTCGTAAGGAAAGCCATGTGTGGATTCTCCAGGTTTCCAGGTTCATGTTGAAAGCTTTCGCCACAGAATAAAACATTTTAAAAGATCAATTGCGACTTAAGCTAGTTTACATCTTGCAATTCTGACATGTTTTCTCAAAATAGGACTTTATAACTTGCAATTGTTGAGTTTATATCTATACATCTATAACAATACCTAACTTTTTTTCCTCAGAATTGAGTTACTCACAATTCTGACTTTATAACACAGAACTGGACTTTATAACTTGCAATTGTGTTATAAAGTCAGAATTGTGAGATATAAACTTTTTATATCTTTGTGAGATATACTCAGAATTGTGAGGAAATGTAAACGTGCTAGACGGACATCTTCAGCCTTTGTGCACACGTCTTTTGCAGCGTCAAGGAAAATAATTTCAAGGTCTCTTGAACTGCGTCTTGTGTATTTAACAGCAATGACGCATTCGGTGTAAATGGTCTCTCCTCAAACGATAGATGGACAGGTCTTGCAAATAAACTGTGATGCATCATCTCTCCTGTATCCAAAATATTGCGCATTTTTAATTCTGCCTTGAATTCACCTTCACGGTTCCTGTGCTTTCTTCCACGTCATAATAGTAAACCCACTCTGTTCTGTTCTTGCACTAGATTTAGGTGCGCTGCATTCAGATTGGGCAAAAAAAAAAAAAAAAAAAACCTACACACCCTGGTTGCAAAAAACAAAAATCCATTGATAGCATTAAAAAAATTGTGTAAATGACAAAATTATGATAAACTTGCATGAAAATGTGCTGGAAAGGACCTAAATGGCATACTGATACTTTCAGGCCTTCTTGCCTCTGCAAACCCAAACCAGAAACGCCGAGTGTTTTGTGTGAAGAGCACGTCCACACCCTGAACATTTGATCTGCTCGTACAGAAGCCTGTCAGAACAACTCCTGAAAACTTTCACTTACAGAGTGAAAGACAAACGCATGTTGATACGGCTGAGATTCACTGGCATCTCCCCGTAACCGAAACCCTTGCACGGTAATTCATCCCACAACAAGCTCCCAAAATCCTTCACTTCAGCTCCTGCAGGGTTTCTACAGGCCGCCGAGATCCGAATAAAGCCAGGAGGGAACGTTTTGTTTAAACCAATGAGGAGAAGCTCAGAGGGAGCAGCAATTTAAGACGAGACAACCTTTGGCTCACCCGTTCCCGCTACTGTTTGCATAGCGTGAAGATTCGGCATCTGACAGCCGACCGCTGACCGGCGGGAACCACACACACACACACACACACACACACGCGCTCTGGGCAATGGAAATAACATGAGAACCTGGTAACCACCTCAGACTCGTAGAGAAACATCTGATGCTTTTCCATTGGCTGTTCGACAAGCCAAAGATCATTTAGAGACAAACGGACTGGAGCGAAACGTAATGAGAGGAGACAATCCAACAAGAACTGACTCGAGAGTTTGTTTTGTTCCGATTCATTTTTATAGATCTACAACGGATTAAACATGATACTGACGAAAAAAATGAATTATATTTGTGAAATTAAACCATAATTTAATGCTACTCAAAACTGATTTCGTTCATCTCTCTGGTGGGGCAGCTGGCGCTCAGGAAGACCACAGTCAGAACTGGTTTTTAATAACACGCTTTTCCATCAGGCTTTGCCCTGGGAACGCTTTCAGACGTCTTCATTTCTCAGAGGGGAAGTTTTAAATCTTGAGACTCGGACCAATTCGGCTTTTGGATATCAGCTCATGTGTGACTAAGTCCTTCACGAATGCACTCCAAAAATCCCTGACCTAGTCTTACCGGCAAACACACAAGCAAACATTACAGTGAACAAAACCTTCGTCTGCCTGTCGTCGAGAGAAGATCCCTGTGGTTTTACACGCAAATAAAAGCTTGTTTAATGTTTGAAAATTAAGATAAATATTACTATTGTCATTTTACAGTTGTATTGCAAATATTATTATTAATAATAATAAAACAATATTTTAATTCACTGTAAAATACAATTACAAATAAATATTATTTGTAATTGTATTTTACAGTGAAATATAAGATTGTTTTATTAATTATTATTATAAATAATAAATCTTATATTTCACTGAAAATTAAAGCAGCATTTAAATAATTAAGATTAATTTTATTATATTTTTCTTAAATGCTTGATTTTTTATTTTACATGATTATCATTATATATTTGGGCAAAAACTATGATTTATATATCAATATGACTATGCAACAATAATGAAAATGAGAACTTACTAGAAGAACTAGTAATAATGATGTGGGGGGGGGGGGGGGTTATCAGTATTTTTGACCCAAAATGTATTATTCATATCCAAAGCATACACACACATGCAGCAAAAGCTCTCACTGAGAACCAAAACGTGATCAAACTGAAAAAAACACCAGTCGCCTTGGTTTACGCAGATCTTTTCTTTGCAGATTACAGTGTGTGTGTGTGTGTGTGTGTGTGTGTGTGTGTGTGTGTGTGTGTGTGTGTGTGTGTGTGTGTGTGTGTGTGTGTGTGTGTGTGTGTGTGTGTGTGTGTGTGTGTGTGTGTGTGTGTGTGTGTGTGTCAGAGGGAGGCCGCGGCGGCTTGTGGTCCGCTGTGATTAAAGCACATTAAACAGCACTGAAGTCCACGAGCATGACGGATCTGCTGGAGAATCCTGTTTGCTGAGGTTGAGAGCAGAAGATGCGAGCGGGAAACATCCGTCAGGGAGGGTCAAGCCTCTCCAACTAGCCGTCGCTGAGATGCTAGGTTTGGCAGAAGGACGATAGCGAGACGAACTTTTGTAGGACCTCAGACTGAGCATTTGCTGTTAGCGGGATTTCTAGACCGCTACCTAGAAACCAGCAGGGACTGGGGCTGCAAATCAGCCTGTTGGCTAGAAACCTTTTATGCAACATCTACACATTATTATGACTTTGACTGTGATAATTATGCATGTAATAATGTGCGCTGCATTGTCCCTGACAAATAAACTAATAATAAAAACCGTTAGAAAGGGATGCACGATAAATGGAAATACAAGAATAGCTGTGCATGTGCATCATCAAATCACAAAGGTGGAATTGAATTAAATGCATGCGCTGTGTGTTTCAGAGAGAAGCGCAGCACGGGTGTTCATTTACACATGAGCAGCTCATGACACACACCCACACACCCACACACCCACACACCCACACACCCACACACCCACACACCCACACACCCACACACCCACACACCCACACACCCACGCACCCACGCACCCACGCACCCACGCACCCACGCACCCACGCACCCACGCACCCGCGCACCCGCGCACCCGCGCACCCACGCACACGCGCACGCACGCACACGCACACGCACACACGCACACGCGCACACACGCGCACGCACGCACACACGCACGCACACACGCACGCACACACGCACGCACACACGCACGCACGCACGCACACACGCACGCACACACAGACACACACAGACACACACAGACACACACAGACACACACAGACACACACACAGACACACACACAGACACACACACACACAGACACACACACACAGACACAGACACACACAGACAGACACACACAGACACACACACAGACACACACACAGACACACACACACAGACACACACACAGACACACACACAGACACACACACAGACACACACACAGACACACACACAGACACACACACAGACACACACACAGACACACACACAGACACACACACAGACACACACACACAGACACACAGACACACACACACACACAGACACACACACACAGACACACACACACAGACACACACACACAAACACACACACAGACACACTCCGCATCTGCTCTGAGTTTGACTCGCTTGTAACATGCATTTGGGAATGAAACATGAGCAACCCTCTCCCCAGATTTGTAACGAGAAGCACTTGCTGTATAAACCGGCTCAATGAGGTTTCAAGACAAAGTTAAAGCTTGATGGTTTATCATTTGAAAATGAACACGTTTATTAACTTTAGCCATCTTTAACAAACACTCCTAGTCGAACTGGGAATGATTCATGCAAGTAAAATAGGTTTGGGGATTACACAGTTTAAATTGCATGGATCGAATGTGCACCACCTCCCGAACCACAGACCGGAAGACGACGCTTAATCATCAGCACTAACTAATGAGGTCACGCGAGGATGTCGACTCATTCATCAGCAGCACGTCCTCATCCCACACCTCTCTAATGGAAACGATGTCTTCAGCCGTCACTTCCCTCAAACTGGGAGTAAATCAGGACAAACGTCAGAGCAGAACATCAATACAGCCACTGGGTCTAACTCTGGAGACCACATGATGATCAAACATGTTTTGGAAAGAATTGATACGGTATGGAGCGATCATGTCAAACTCACTTGTGGAGGGAAACAAAAACAAAAAAAGACACAGAAGGACCGAAATGATGTGGTAACTGGTTAGAAACATGCTAATACTGGGACTAACTGTGCAAAACAAGCCATTATACACTTCACACAGACTCGAACTCGAAGACTAGAAGAAACAACTGTTCACCTAGTTGACGAGACATAAACCTTTTCCAATTGACCGTTCGCAAAGACCCGCCCCCCTTAGTTACTGTTGCTATGTCCGACAAACTACGCCGCTCTCACACACACCATGTTCTCACACAGTGTAAAATACATTGTGGAGGAGAGAGGACACTGACAACACACTGACAGACACAGACCAGGTTACTTTTGATATTAAACATATTAAACAAAGTCTCACCTTTCAAATCTAGTCATTTGTTTAAAGAAATTTAAACAATAAATAGCGTTTTGTGGCTCTTTAATGTGTCGTGACAGATCGCTCAGTTAAAGCTGCTCGTGAACCGATCATCTCTTCCTTCTAGTTCATTTATAGCATCAAATAAACATGAATGAACATCAGAAGGAATGTTGTTTTAACCGCGGAGAGACGTCAGTACACTCCGCTTCTCAAGTTCAAATCCTCACATGTTAATCTACTAACTCTCCTGACGGCTTTGTCCGACAAAATGGCGGATGGCGAAGTATGATTGGTCAGATCACCTGTCAATCAAGCTCCCTGCAAAGGGTCAATTATCCCTCATCGTTCACATCACAGAGAGAGAAACAAAAACCCACACAAATGAACTCCTGTGAGATGTACGGTCCAAACAGCAGCCGGTGTTTGTTTATCTGCGAGTCGTCACCTATCTCTGAACACGTCTGCCCTTTGAAACGGTGGAAAGTCTGGGCACTGCCCTCACGATAACTCAACCTTTCCAAGCGCATCTATTTATGTGTCTTTATTCAGGCCCAGTGAAAACGCCCATACACTGATCCTGGACAGGAAGAGACCGTCAGGCAGGAAGTGTGTGTGCAAATCCAAAACTAAAGGGGTTCACACACACACGTCCTGTGAACACGAGCAATGAATTACTGTGTAAAAACAGCCTCTTCTAATGACTCATGAGGAATCAAGTTAGCCTAAAGCAGTATGACAAACAAACTAAAAAAAACAACTTGAGTTTCAGAACTCAAAACTTCCTCCACCGTCCAAAAATACATCATTTATAGAAACTAAACTTCAAAAATGACTATATGAACAGTGTTAAATCTATATGAACGGTGTTAAATCTATATGAACGGTGTTAAATCACACGGATGAATGCATCAACAACACGTATTCTTTCTAAAGCATTAAAACACATTTTACACAATGAAATAATATTTTTAAATTATTACTATTATTTTAATACAGCTTAATTTTATTGTAAGTTTTTGACGGACGTGATAACATGCATTGGGGGGCGAACGGTGTTTGATTTTTGGGCAATTATAAAATGTGCTGGATATGTTCAAAAAGCTTTTTGTGTAGTTCTTTATACTCATTTTACAGAATTTAGTTTATTTTACGGCTTAAATAAAGTACATGTTACTCAGAGACTGACATGTTTAGCTTGTCACAAATGTTACATTCAGCTGTCGCAAATTCGTTGACCTGACAAAATAAATTGGCAGGAAAGCTTGTGTGTGTGTGTGTGTGTGTGTGTGTGTGTGTGTGTGTGTGTGTGTGTGTGTGTGTGTGAGAGAGAGAGAGAGAGAGAGAGAGTGATAAGGACACAAATGTGTATAATGACATGTGTATTACACTGGTATTACAACTTAAACGTGGTTTATGAGGACATTTCATGAGTCCTCGTAATTCAAATAGCTTAAAAAATAAAAACAAATAAATGTTTTATTTAAAATGTAAAAATGCAGAAGGTTTCCTGTGATGGGTAGGTTTAGGGATAGGGGCCGTGTGTGTGTGTGTGTGTGTTTGTGTGTGGTAGGTTTAGGGATAGGGGCCGTGTGTGTGTGTGTGTTTGTGTGTGGTAGGTTTAGGGATAGGGGCCGTGTGTGTGTGTGTGTGTGTGTGTGTGTGTGTGTGTGTGTGTGTGTGTGTGTGTGTGTGACAGTGTAAGGGGACAGAATATACAGTTTGTACAGTATAAAAACTATTACGCCTATGAAGAGTCCTCAGTGTGTGTGTGTGTGTGTGTGTGTGTGTGTGTGTGTGTGTGTGTGTGTGTGTGTGTGTGTGTGTGTGTGTGTGTGTGTGTGTGTGTGTGTGTGTGTGTGTGTGTGTGTGTGTGTGTCAATCTCTGCATGAAAAGAATGAAAAACCCAAACGATGACCTCAGGTTTTGAGATGAAGGCTGAATGACACAGAAACACAACAGGAAGTCCATCACGCCTCATATTTCATCAGAAATATGAATGATGATGCAAATTATTTGCTGGTAAACATATGCAACCAGGCAAGAAATGCAAGGAAATCAGGTTGGGCGTTTCCATAATGTTTGCATGCATTGTGCAATGAACAATTGATTGGCAAATACAGAGGAAACGTGCAGTGTCCGACTGTACAGGTGAGGATGAGGAGCACCTGTTCTGAGACTCAAGTGAATATTAAAGTATGTGCATAATCTCTATTCCCAGTATAGCATAACACCAGCACGTAACGCATGAGAAATCCCGGAAAAGGCCGCAGGAAATGCAGGTCGATAGATTTGGATCGGCTTCAAGAATGTCACAGGTCAGTGAAAGCTGTTTGGTGCCAAACACATGGTTGTGAAATGAAAATCTTAATATTTAAGCCTCTGGAATCCTGAATTTCTAAATCTTAATGAACACAAGAATGCAATTAATGGTGCAACTTTCTCATACCAGTCCAAATAAGGACAGCGGAGATAAGACGGATAATCCAGACAGAATCAATAGACAATGGACGGACGTTATCTCTTATCTGCGGAGAATGAATCTCAGCTTTCTGTCGCAACTTTGCAAACACACTTTAAAGGAGGGAGAGAGAGAGAGAGAGAGAGAGAGAGAGAGAGAGAGAGAGAGAGAGAGAGAGAGAGAGAGAGAGAGATGAGAGAGAGAGAGAGAGAGAGAGAGAGAGAGAGAGAGAGAGAGAGAGAGAGACTAAACAAGTTGTCTAAAACAATGTCACTATTTTGCCAACAAAAACCATAGCATTATCATGATTATTTTAGGGGTAGCTCCATTTTACATTCCTATAGAGTATCTTGGAGTAGCCTAGAAAAAATACTATGCATTAACATGTGTTTTTGGGGGGATTTAGTACCATGATCAGGTAATTTTTACATATGAAAGAGAAAAATCAATGCATTCCTTATAGAACCATATAAATACCATGGTACATAAATATGATAATTCTTCAGCAACATATGATTGTAACTTTCTAAGATAGAGACAGATCATATATGATGGTCATATACTGTACAAGTCACTGTACACACAGAAAATAATAGGATTGAATTTTAGTACTTTAAAAATAGAGTAGGCTATATTAACGTACCATGGTATTGGGATATGTCAGCTTCCGTCAGTGTGCAATTGTTTATTTTAAAGTTTCAGGTTCAAATATAAATACCATCTAGCAACTAAATAGGCTACCATGATACATTAATATGAATGATTCACTGTAGCATGGTAGCGTCACTTCACTTTTATAAATGTTAAATCAGACACTTTGAATAAACTTTCTCCACACTAGACTGGAAAGCAGAAGGCGTTGTAAACTCACCGATGGACACGAGCTTTATATTCTCTCTGTCCAGAAACTCGAGCGCCACGGACACGTTCTCCAGCTTCATCTGTCTGAAAGTGGGTCTGGCGTGGTATTTTCTGTACATCTTCTTCTGGCTGAGCACCTCGAGCAGCGCGATGAGTCGCAGGCCGTCGCTGAGGTCCAGCTGCAGGTCCGCGACGCGTTTATTGACGCTCTTCAGGTGCTCGTTACACCAGCGAGTGAACGTGTTCTGCTGGATCTTCTTCCACGGCGCGTCGTCCGCCAGGTCCTTCTCCGTGGCCGGCATGATGGCTTAATTACTAATAAGACTCGTATGTTTTCTGTTTGATAACTCGGGATATGTCTGGTGTGTCTCTGTGCGACGCGTGCGAGGTGTGTGTGTGTTCGTGCGCTCCTGTATTCCTGAACTCTTTCCCTCTCGTGGCCGCGCCTGCGCGCGCGCTCTTATATACGGCACGCGGATGACGACACCTGCGCACCATCAAACCCAACCTGCATTTTTCTACAGCCCTTCTCTATTATATCCAATCAGCTCAGAGAAATATGTGAAGAGGATTATAAGAATAAACTAGATAAATCATTAAAACGACTAATAGGATTACTAATTCGTATAGTCTGTTTTTGTAATGTATCTTGGAAAATTACATGTAAATAATAAAATAACATAATTTCTTATTGTTATCCAGACAAATTATAAATAATAATGAAACAAATAGGCGAAAGAGACCAGGGTTATTAACTTAAAAACCCCTTTCGTTAAAAAAGTTTGAATTAAAATAAGACTATAATAGCAAACTGGAAATAAATAAAAAAGTAAATCTGAAATAAAATCAACTAAGCATATAGAATACTAATAAAAATGACAATCACATAATAAAAGTATTCAAATGACAAGTGAAAATATACAATTAAAAGCTATAAAAAAAACAATACTTTATAAATTATATTTAAATAACACTACCAGAGTGAATGAAATATTCTCATGATTTATCACAAAAAAAAAAAAACATTTTGTCAAATCAATTTACAGAATTTATGTGGTTCAGATAATATTTTGAGTTTAAGTTGATTAAACCAATCTCTTTCATTGTATTAACTATTTTTTAAATATATATATATATATATATATATATATATATATATATATATTCAATATATATATATATATATATATATATATATATATATATATATATTCAATATATTCTAAGGCAACCAGGTTACTTACATTTTTAAAGTTAAACCAAGAATTTTTTTTTTTTACAGGAAAAATGTTAAACAATTAAAAATAAAAATCTAGATCTATTAATTGACATGTAAGTAGCCTATATATAAAGCATATACGTCTCAGTAATTTAAAGACATTCTCAAATCAATCCTGAACTTTCATGTATGTTTTATTTGTGGGTGTCTAAATAAATCAAATGAGAGGGGGAAAAATCCATAATAAAAGATTAAGAGAAACGATCAAACAAATTAGATCCACATTAAGTTCTTATTTTGTGTTTTTGTTCTCGTGTGTTTTGTATTGCGATAGATGATCTTGACTGATTGTAAATGTTCTCCACAAAAGGCCTCAAACTCTTTTCGTTTCTCTGATAAAAGCAGCTCAGGCTCGTCTAACAGATCTCAGATGCATCTCTGTAATGGACACTTTTATGATTCGCCAGACACAATGCTTCCCACACATTTGGCAAACTCCTGCACATCACACTGACTGCTTTGTTCCGTCTGAAGGTGTCAGCAACGCTTTCGGATGATAACAGAGCCCGTGTCTTTCCTCTCGCCCTCCTCATGTCCTGCACCTTTGCTGACGGGAGTCTTAATAATCAACAGCAGATATTCCTCCCTGCAGATCTGCCATCCTGGATCTCAGATCTGTCCCATGCATACAGTTCTTGATCAGCATTAGTCACCATGGGTGGGTCAACATTGCATCACACTCTTGCACATAAAAAGAAAGACGCACATCTGTGAAATGACAGCAGCTGAGCGCTTCAGTTTGAGAAGTAGAGTTTGAAACAAAGCCAAACACTTCACACATCTAAATAAAGAGATTTTGGTATCACTTTACAATAAGGTTCATTAGTTAACATGAACTATGAACAATTCTTCAGTATTTATTCATCTTAGTTCATATTAGTCCACTAATACCTGCACTCTAAAAAATGCTGGGTTGTTTTAACCCAATTTTGGGTCAAATATGGACAAACCCAGCCATTGGGTTAAATTTTTGAATTGCATTTTTGATCCAACGTTTGGGTTTGTCCATATTTAACCCAAAATGGGTTAAAACAACCCAGCATTTTTTAGAGTGTACATTAGTAAAAATCAAAGGTTGTATTTGTTAATGCAACTAACATGAACAAACAATGAACAGCTGGATTTTCACTCTAAAAAATGCTGGGTTGTTTTAACCCAATTTTGGGTCAAATATGGACAAACCCAAACGTTGGATCAAAAATGCAATTAAAAAAATTAACCCAATGGCTGGGTTTGTCCATATTTGACCCAAAATTGGGTTGAAACAACCCAGCATTTTTTAGAGTGAGATTAATAAATACTGTAACAAATGTTTTGCTCATTGTTAGTTCATGTTAGTTAATACATTATCTAATGTTAAATAATGAACCTTATTGTGAAGTGTTACAGACTTTTAAATGTTATAAAGTAAATATGAGTTGCTAGCTGCAGAAGTCTGGCCTGTAATCATCGTCTTATTTTTTAACCTCAGTGACGGTGATGATAACGCCTGGAGCACAGATTACAGCTGTGTGTGTGTGTGTGTGTGTGTGTGTGTGTGTGTGTGTGTGGTCTGCTTCACTGTCTGTCAGTCTGGGCTGAACCCAATCGTCTGCATGATGACTGCATGCGATCTTTGATAGTGCTGGCATCATATTTCCAGGTGAATATGAATCATCAAGATGTTGCTAGACAGTATTAAGCATTATTCATTGTATTGGAATTATCCATGCAGAGGCACATTATCTGTCTAGAGGACACATATTACATTTTTAAGAATCGTTGATGGATTATAGCTTTATGTTTTTCTCAATGTATGATTTATTTCAGATGCATGCCTTGGATCGATTGTTATCTGGTTTTCTGCAAATGTACTTTGCCCTTCAAATAGTATTATTGACTGTTTCTGGAGAACTGAAGAATGGGCAATCGGGTCTCTAAAAGTGTTATGCAAATCCTTGCTATTGCTAAATCATCGTGATTAAAACTATCATTTTCTTTTTCAACAAATATCATTGTCCAACTTTTTGTAAGCGGATTTCCTTGGCATCACCGTCAACTATCTAAAAGACATTTTAAAGCTACACTATGTAACTTTTGGCTCCCCAGGCATTAAAAAAAAAATTTTTTTTTTTTTTTTTTGCACTCATAGTTGCATTTTTTGTTTGTTTGTTATATTTTTTAAAAAAAAAATACGTCATCACTGAAATGAACTAGTAACAAAAATGCCACCAAAATTAAAGATATATGATTCAAATGTCCATTTGTACAGGCAGGCTTTTATGTGATTTAATGTTTGTTGCTGTAGCCTACTTTGATTGTTTATTGTCTTTTTTTAATGAATTTTGTAAGGTGTCCTTGAGTGACTTTAAAGGCGCCTTTAAATAAAATGTATTATTATTATTATGTATGAGCTCTTGTTTTTAATATTTATAACAGGACATAGAGTGCCGTTTCCCCTAATATCAGCACAATTGCATGTGATAGTCTATTGCTTTCATACAAGTTCAATAAACAAGTAGTCAAAATGTATTTTAATTTTAACACACCGATGTTTCGTTACGAGTTTTTAACGAATCGTGTGTGTGTGTGTGTGTGTGTGTGTGTGAGAGAGAGAGAGAGAGAGAGAGAGAGAGAGAGAGAGAGAGAGAGAGAGAGAGAGAGAGAGAGAGAGAGAGATCCCAGACTCTCGAGTATGAGTAAAAGACAGTAATAGTAATGCCTTGAACTCAAGAACAGTGCGATTTTAACTCGACACGACGGTCTTTCAGAGTGAGTGACTCTGCATAAATCTCAGCTCGGGTGTGTCGAGTGTTATCAGACTTCCTGTCATCGATGATGTGCTGAGTCTGGGTCAGTCAGCGAGGGTTACACGCCCACATGCCACAGTCATGTCGATGTGAGAGAGAAGAGGCGGAGAGGTTTGGCAGTAGGTGCAGACAGCTGCCACAGGCCTTCCTTCAGAATCGGGATCCATGTTTCTCAAGCTTACAGATCTGTCCTGACTTCCACACAAAAGAATTCAACAAAGGTATTCAAGACATTACACACCTTATTGGGGGGCACACCACATCAAGGAGATGTGCTTGAGAAAGGAATCTTCTCAGAGGACAAATATTTGATGGTGCCTTATAAACTCCAATGATGCTTCATAATGCATAGAAAACACAAATATAACAGAAGCTTCTAAAATAAGCTTTTGTAAGCTCTGCCATCTTGTGTTCAGTGCTACTAACAACATTTAAATACTTTTTGGATGAAAACTTCACAATACTACGTTTGGTTTAACAGTTTTAAGAAATTAGGGGTCTATATATATATATATATATATATATATATATACATGATTTGTGCTTCTCAGCTTGCTAAGAGCAAGTTATATACTATTTTGAGGGGAAAAAAGGGTACATTTTAATATGCGTATATCAAAAAAACATGTAGGTGTTAATAAGTTGACCAAAAAGAATCAAACTAGTCAAGGAAAGTGAAATTGTTTTATTGAAGTCATGCACATCACACTTGTTAGTGCAAATACCCTTTATCTGTATTACTCTATGTTTTTACAAAATAGAATTCTGACAATGAACTATCTTTGATGTTCAAAACAAAAGTGTCATTCTGAGCTCTCAATTCAAGAAGGAAATAAAAAACAAACAATATTTACGAACAAAACTATATACAGGCAGTGTGCTGTACTGACGTGGTTGGTGACCAGTTTAAAGATATCTCTTCTCAAAAGCCCTGAAAAACACCAGGTTTAGCTCGGATTCTTAACTGACGACTCAACACCATCTTTGAACAATACAAACTTTAAGCTTACAAAAACCAGCGTTTAGCCTAAGGTTCAGTTACGACCTAATAAACAAGTTCCACATCTCAAATTTGCATCTTGTTCAGCACATTTCAAGGAGTATCAAACATGCGTTCTGAATGTGGAACTAAAAATCGTAAAAACTGCATGTTCAAGCCCCCCCAAAAAATGCATTTAGAAAAGTATGGAACGGAGAACTCGTATATCTCGATGTAAAACAAGGAAAAGGCCAATGCATCATATCCTGAAAACTGGCTCCAGCAGCAAATTAGATATGACCAATATCATTTATATCCAATTTTTTTATTTCGTGACTATAACATATATTTACACACAAACATTCATACATACATATTTACAAACGGCCTATGAGCATTCTTCTATCTAACGTGAAGGACGATGTTCCAAACGGATACTAAAAATAAAGTCCATCATGCAGTTTAAAGAATGCATTATGAACCAAACGCAGTTTTTTTTTAGTTTTTAAAGCTATTCTTTCTGTGCTACAAGCTTTGCTTTTTTTTTTTTTTTTGCATTCGTGGTCAAATCCATGTTGAAGCGTTCAATGGATTTTTTCTTGTGAGTATGTCTTTCCAGTAAAACAAGAAAAGATGCAAAAACAAAAGTCCTTGACACGCTGAACCAGATGAGTTAGGCTTTTTTTGTTTTTTTTTGCTCCAAGACTGTTTATTTACAGCACAGCAGACAAATGTGAACCACACACACCAAACACATCATTGGTTAATTCATCTTCCTCCAGTCTCAAAGCAGCTTGCACATCCAAAAAATTAAACAACTCTGCTCACCCCAAAATAATTCACTCTCACCCATTTCTGTGCTTCATAGGAGTGGACTTGTGACGCTTCCACCCATTTATCATTTCCCCACATTCATTTTAAAGCCTTTGCATCCAATTTCATTCTGTAAGAAGAGACCTATTTTACAGGTAAGGCAGCAAAATCCCAGAGCCTTTTTCAGGAGGTACTTTTCAGTACAGAAAAGACGGGCAGGAGCCGTGAACTCAACTCTTAAGTCCGAACAGCAGGACAGTGTGTTGGTAAAAAGCTACAACATGTTTTTTAACGTTTTTTGTTTTTTTTAGGTCAGTGCTCCATTCCATTGGACATTGACCACAATCCTACATGTCAAGAACGTTGAATTTCAAAACCATCTAAATATTGTAGTGTGTCTCTGACATGAACATTTGCTTATACATGATACAAGAGAAAACAGCCATAGAGAACAAGGACATCACTGTGCTAGAAGCATGTCGGATTGAACACCGCACAGATGACGTGAACTTTAGACACTTTTTTTGTCCATTCGAGATCGAATTGATACGCTGCATGAGTGGAACAAGAGTGGCACTTCAATGTGAACTAGTCCTAAGTAGTATTTAAAATAGGCACTTCGCCCCTCTGTGCCCTAGAGTTCAGATTCTCATTTGGCTGTACATCTATTTTGGTTCGCCACATCTAACATGGAAAAAACCACAAGAAACAAAAAGTGGCTGACAGAAAACGTGGTACCCATCCAAGAAAACAAACAAAAAAACAACGTTAGACCTAGTTTAGGCCATTTTAATAATCAAAAATGCAGATAGATTATTTATTCTATAATATGCATTAGAACTTTATTCCCTCTTTCTTTCTATACTATATACATTTGCATTTTACACAGACATTGGGGCTGTAATTGTCAAACTGAGAGGTATTACGTTCAGATTTATGCCATGTGCCCGGACTAAAACTGACATTGGGATTGGACCGAGAGCCGTGCTGCACGGGGGACAAGAAGTGGTGTGTGATTGGTTGATGTTCTCAGGAGGAGCTCTTGGAAAAGTTGGGATAAAGCACCACTGCTGTCACTGCAACCACTGCGGCAACCACCGGCATCCAGGGCATCCATCCGCTCTGAAAGCAGGAGGAGGAAAACACAGCAGAGCGATTAATAAAGGCCGTTACACGCACCAGAGCAACCAGGACAGAAGCACTGGAGACTGGAGCTAAAAGAGACAGAGAAGAGAGACCTGGGTGATAGTCAGAGACAAAGAAACACAAATAAACGGAGAGAAAGAGGGAGAGGAAAGGAAAAGCAAATATTTGAGTGAAACTGGGAGAACCAGTTACCTTCACAGGAGTTATGAAGCAAATAAAAGCAAACACAACAGTCTCTCTTTAAACTTAAAGAAAAGATGCGTTTTAAAGAAACAGTTCACTCAAAAATTACAATTTAGACATTATTTACTCAATGCTGTTTCAATCCTGTGTGACTTTCTTCTGTGGGACACAAAGTTTGTGATTTTAATGCTGCTCTTTTCTGCCAATCTCTAAAAAGCAGGACAAAAAAAAGAAAAAACAATGACTATACATTAATAATAATGCGGTCTAAATTCCTTTGCTTTCAAATGTTAAACTATAGCGCTTTTATTTTGGCAGAAAACCACCTAATCTGTGACCATGGACTGACTTGATTTAATTTGCTGTATTTTATTTGTACATTTATTTTATTTTTATTACTTATTTTTATTTTATTTAAAATAAAATAATTTTTCTTTTCTCTCTGTTATGTTAATAAAATGTTAAAAATCAATAAAAAGAAAATTGAAAAAAAGAAAAAAGAAAACCACCTAATAGCTGCATTTTCAAAAGCTTCAAAATTCATGTATTTTCTCTCTCTATCTCTCGGATTAATGCTATTCAAATGGGTCATTCTTTAGAGCCGAAAATATGGAAATCCATATAAATATGGTCTAAAAAAAAGGGGGGGGGAGAAGCACCTTAAAAGAACTACCGGTATCCTGAGAACATAATTTATAGGGGGCTCTCACTAGAGGAACATTTTCAGGAAATAATATTGGCGGAAATACACGCTTTTTGGGCCGTTTGAAATGTAAACGATTTTCTTTTTTCTTTTGTGGGGACTAAATTAGCTCTTACTTCAGAGTTGGGTCTTACCCAGCACAATAGCAACTACCAGTGACGCAAGTGGCAAGTGTACATAGACTATCCCTAATCCTACCGACTTACATTTCTGTATGGTTGTCATAAAATTGTGCTGATCCCGTTGTATGAAAATAAGCAACTTTCTTCAAAACCTCTTCTTTTGGTTCTTTGAATGATAGCAAGTCATACAGGTTGGAAACAGCATGAGGGTGAATACATGACAATGGTAATTTTGGGTGAAATATGCCTTTAATTTCATGAAAGTAAAGAAGAAAAGCAAAAGATGATGATGATGACCAAAATGCCCCAAAACAAAAAAAAAAGAGAAAGAATCCAAAATCCCCCAAATGCAAAGATTTATATGACCATTATGGCGATCCAAGCAAGACAGACAGTTAATGTGATTGGTTAGTAGTAGTAGGTGATTGTGGGTGGACGAGGAATCGGTTAAGAGTTCCCCACATGTTGCCAAGCACCGAAAAGGGATTTTGGGGCGAAGCGGGTGCAGAGATGACGAATGAGAGTTTGCCATGCACAGGTCGTATATATGTGATGATATATACAGAAGTGGATATACAGGAGACACACAAACAGACTCAACAGGAGCGTGTGTACCTTTCTACCACAACTGGCTGAAGCACCAATACAGCAAAGCCAGGAATAGACCGATGAAAATGGCTTGGACAGGCTGCAATATGGATGGCTAGAGGAGGGAAGGGATATTACAAATAAAACAAAAAATCAATCTTCAAACTATTCAACGGAAATCAGGCTGGGGAGTCGAACAACTACAACAAACATACAAACAAAAAAGGGTGCAGTGGGAGGATCCATTGAAAAATCAACACAAACAAAAAATATCAGACGCCCCATAACCACAAACACATCTAGAAGCGTGACATCCGGAACGAGGACAGTGTTCAAGGCATTAATAACACACGGGAAAGGAAAAACTGAAAACTGGTTATTTGCATTCAACTAAATATATCTACAATCTGTTAAATTTGCTAATCAAAGACATGTGAAGTGATTGTGACTTCAATCAGCAGTGTGCAAGGGATTGAATTGTGGGATACACTAAGGTGATAATTACAGTGTTGTGTAGCAAATTATAACCCCAAAAAATTAACAAATGGCCAAAAATCTGCAACTAAAAGTGTCAAAAAACAGCAGAAAATATTCTCCTCTGAGGTCAAAAAGGAGAACCTGAAAGTGAAAATTCTGAAGTCTTTGAGGGGTTAATATTTTATATATAACAATATATGTGACCGTGGACCACAAACATTGTCACATGGGTCAATTTTCGGAAATTGAGATGTATATATCATCTGAAAGTTGAATAAATAAGCTTTCCATTGATGTGTGGTTTGTTAGGATAGGACAATATTTGGTCGAGATACAACTTGAAAATCTGGAATCTGAGGAGCAAAAAAATCTAAACATTGAGTAAATCTTCTTTAAAGTTGTGCATTTATGTTCACGATTGTGCTGCATTCACTCACAAAAATACATGTTTTATATATTTACGGTTGGAAATTTACTAAATATCTTCATGGAACATGATCTTAATATCCTAATGATTTTGGCATAAATGAAAACTCAATAATTTTGACCCATACAATGTATTGTTGGCTGTTGCCACATATATACCCGTGCGACTCCAGACTGGTTTTGTGGTCCAGGGTCAAAAACAAAATGGAGACAAACATCAATATCCAAAAATGGAATTTTTCATTGGTGCGAAACCCTAATGAAACCTATTGGGGATTTTTGTTTGAATAATAAACCATTTGAATGCACCTATGACGCCCACAAATGCTCTCTCTAACTTGTTGCACCTGGAAATGTTGTTGTTAGCAAAGAATATTTGCTAACAACTCACAAAGTCGTTCCGTATGCGTGTTCTTCTGTGTTTTCCAGAGCCATGCAAAACAGCGAAGTAAGATCTATCACTGGCTGCTGACAACTGCATTAAATGGCGTAATGTAAACGACAGCTAATTAAGTATAGTATCGGCTGAAATGCAGTGTGTTCAAGGTTTATTCTGTTGCATTGCGAATGAAACGTGCTGGTTGCGAGACTCACAGAGCTGCCCTTCTCTTGCAGGAGTTTGAGGTTGACCTTGCACTGTTCCAGCTCATCGTTGATGGAGCATTTCTCCTGCTCCGTCTGTTCATACCGCTGCCGGAGATCTGACAGCAGATTCTGAGTGTCGTCGTACTAGAGAGAAAGAGAGAGAATAACATGCATTCATTAAAAAAAAAAAGGTTACTGTCAAGAGTTGTAGTGTAACCGGCAGTTCTCATCACCCTGGCTCCCTCGACAAATACCCAATAGGATTTCCACATAGGTTTTTGGATTATCACAAAAACAACAGTTTATGATAATGACACTTTTTGTCCATAAAGATAATTTTCACAGATTAACAATTTGAAGCCTACGCTGTAAAGAAATGTGTTATCAACTTTTTATCGTTTGTCAAATCAACTTTGATAACTAATGTGTGAAGATAACATACTATTTTGAGTTTCTGTTTATTAAACCATTCTTCTTCATTGTATTAACTAAAATTTTTAATGACAACAAACTCAATTTTAACGCAACAAGGTAACTTGCTTTAAGTTAAACCAACTTTTTTTTTTTACAGTGTAAATACAGTCCCCAGAAGTAAAAAACTAAAAGGTAAGATATAAACGAACTACACCACAGTCGCACGAATTCAACGTCACCATCACTAAGCTTCTGATAACTCTTTCAATTTTATCTAAAAAAAACTTCTTCCGAGAAAGTACGAGTTATTAGAGCATAAGCAGCACAACGAGGCAGTAAATGTGGACGGAGGTTTTCTGCACGGCGTGATGACGTTCAATTTCCCCGAACGCCTCTGTAGTCCCACTTGTTAGCAACCGCCCTTTTCAAGACACGTAACAGCTTAAAAAAAATCACGAGTGGGGTAATACTGATGTATTATGTCGTAGAATAAAACGTGAAAGAGTCTTGAGCTTGTGTTCATCTCAGACTTTATTTCTGCCATTTAAAGTCATCATGAAATCAAAATGTACCCTATTTACTTACTATTCACATTACTAGTCTTGTGGTGAACAATTAATCAATTAACAATTAAAGTTAATAAAAAAAAAAAAAAACTTCCGGTTCACGGAGTAAAATGCTAACTCGTTTCCACGTTTTGGCCTACAAAATAATGTCATACCAGCTATTGGTGCGTTCAAGTCCTTGTGGGAAGTTTGTGTTTACGACGGGTGGTGCGTTCAAGTTAGAGTTAGTAGATTAACATGGGAGGATTTGAACTTGAGAAGCGGAGTGTACTGACGCCTTTCCGCGGTTAAAACAACATTCCTTCTGATGTTCATTCATGTTTATTTGATGCTATAAATGAACTAGAAGGAAGAGATGATCGGTTCACGAGCAGCTTTAACTGAGCGATCTGTCACACACATTAAAGAGCCACAAAACGCAATTTATTGTTTACATTTCTTTTAACAAATTACCAAATTTGAAAGGTGAGACTTTGTTTAATATGTTTAATATCAAAAGTAACCTGGTCTGTCCTGTCTGTCAGTGTGTTGGCAGTCTCCTCTCTGCTCCGCAATGTATTTTACACTGCATGTCATGAGCACAGTGTGTGTGTGTGAGAGCGGCGTAGCTTGTCGGACATAGCGACAGTAACTAAAGGGGACGGGTCTTTGCAAACGGTCAATTTTTCCTGGTTCGGTTCAAACACGCCCCATAATCACAGACCAATGGAGCAGTATCAGACTCATATTCTGACTAAAACCGGAGTATGACGACGTCAGGCTATTATACTGTGCAAAACTTTAGGAAGTTGATCGTACCTCCTTCTGCAGGTCTCTGGTGCGGCCCTCCGCTTGGGACAGTTGGACCTTCAGTTTGCTAGCGTCCTGTTGGTGCTGGTCTTGTATTGAGCCCAGTTTATTCGCCAGGTCACCCTGGGATTTCTCCAGAACGTTAAGGCTGCTGCACAGCGTCTCACTCCGCTCTCGTGAACTGCGATACAAAGAAAGGAAAATAAATACTCTTCTGTTTACATTCCGTAGAGCTTTCAGAAAATGAACTAATCAATGGAATAAATTCATGTCATGGAAGAGAATGTTGTAGATGAGTGGATGTGAAGCTTTAGGGCAGATGAGCTCATAGCGGTGATGATAAGATGATAACATAAGCACACACTGAATAGGGGCGCTTAAATACAGGACAAAGCTGCTTCAACATTACAATAGTAACCTGTCATGATGCTAGTTGTTGTGTAATATGGTGAGTGATTCAAACATTCTCTGTTTATGTGAGCAGGTGTGCAAAACATTTTACATCCTGGTGACTCACTTTTGTTGTGTGAAATGATCTAAACGACACTGGCATAGTGGCCCTGTTGTGAATGGGCTGTTTGTGTGCATGTGACCCACCTGTCGAGCTCTTCCTCTAGTCTGAGGAGTTTCTGCATTAGCGTTGTCTTCTCAGCCCGAAGACTGTCACATTCATTCTGCAGACCAGAGCACTCGGCCTGAAGCTTCTCTAGTTCACCTGACAGACAGAAACAGGAAAAAAATGATTTAACATCTCCATTCACACACCAAACCTCCTGTTAAGCATTTATTAGAAATACATACATACACACACACGCATATATATATATATATATATTAGTACTGGGAAACAATTAATCACAATTTATCGCATCCAAAATAAAAGTGTTTACATAATATATGTGTTCGGTGTATAATTATTTTGTATATATAAATCACACACGCATGTATATATTTAAGAAAATGTGTTATTTATATATAAAATATTTATATATAGTATAAATTATGTATGTATATATATATATAGCATATACATTTCTTAAATGTATATGCATATGTGTGTATTTATATATACAAAATAATTATGTGTAAATATGTGTAAACGAACTTTTATTTTGGGTGTGATTATATAAATATATATATTAGTAATTATAATAATTGAGAGAGAGATTAGTCACACCATTTCACACAATACAATCTAAATATAAATCATTAAAAAGTTTAATTAAAAAATTATTTTGTGCATCAAAAAAACAAATTTGGTTTTGCTGTATACATTATTTTTAAATCATATATCTGTATATGTATCATGTACATATATCTGTCATGTTTTATTTTAATGGATGAGAATTTGTTCAGCCTAACATGGATTCAAAAGATCTCAGAAGCAGTCAAAACACTTTCATATAGATTTTTTTCGTGAAAAACAGAACAAGGAACCAATCAATAATAAATAAACCCAGCAGGATGGACGATAATAAAACTGTTTCCATGACTCTGGATGACACATTAAAGGGGGCCTGGAGAGAAAGACCCCAGTAAGGCGGCTAAATTACAACCACATGTGTGCGTTCTCAATCTGTGAAGAAATCTTGTGTAATAAATTAATATTCCGGAACTTAATGAATAGAATAAAATAAAAGTAGGCCGCACAGCAAATAAACATTTAAAATTATGGTATAGTGTAACCAAAAAACATCCACATCCACTTTGCCTAGCATTCAAAAGTTAGGGGTCGATGAGATTTCTGAAACTGCAATATTGTGAAATATTATAATCTCTATTTTAATATATTTTATGATGACAAAGCTGAACTTCCAGCATAATTACTCCAGTCTTTAGGGTCAAATGATCCTTCAGAAATCATTTTAATAGGCTGATTTGGTGCTTAATATTTTGTGGAAACCGTGATAAAAAAAATGTGATGTCCTAAAACAGATATTTCTTGCTGGCTGTAGATATTAGCATAAAAGCAGGAAAATAGGAATCTACGGAGCCCCTAAAGAGACTTTTGCAAAAATAAAAATATACAGACTTTCACGTGCTCACAAGAAACGTATCTCGTGCTCACGGGAAGCTATCGCGTGCTAGTTAGTTTCCCGTGAACACGCGATAGTCTGTATATTTTTATTTTTGTAAAGGTCCCTTTAGGGGCTCCATAGGAATCTAATGTATATAAAAAAAGAAAACTCATATTATACAAAATGAGAGGAAACAAATGTTTCCAAACATGAATCAAAGGCGCTAAAGAAGAGAGAGAGATCAAAGACACCCAGATCAGTGATGATCTCAGCCATTGTTCCTCTGAAGCCAGCTTGATTTATGGCCTCCAGAGACGCACAGAAACATTGAAAGCCAAACAGCACATCAGGGACACAGCAGGTTCACCACAGGAGCTGTATGACGACATGCTAAGCTGGCCTGACTGCGGACCGAAAATGAATGGTGGTGGTGTGTCAGTACCTTGGAGTTGGCTGGCTCTCTCCTGGTGCTGGCTCTGGAGCTGGAAGCTGGCCTGGAGTTTGCTGATCTCCACTTCATACTTAGCTGCCGTCTGTCTCCATTTGTCGAGTTCTGCGGTGACAATGCTCAGGTCTCCCTGCAGGGCGGCGATCTCCCGTTCCCGCTCGGCAGTGGCGGCCTCCATGGCATGCCGGAGCACCAGTATCTCCTCCTGGGCGCTGTAGAGCTCGTCTCGGGTGGTGGAAATAGTGTTTTCCCTCTGCTCACGCAAAGCCTCCATGTCCGACTGGAGCTTCGCTAGTTGAGCTGAAGAGAAAGATGAGTTACGGTCATTCTTTACCATGATTGACGGGTGGTGTTCGGTCAAACTAGTAGTGATACGTCAAAATTCAAGCAATGAAAAAAATATTTTTGGTTCCGTCCGAAACCGATTTTGAGGGCGGAGATTATATTGAATGACTTGGATCTATTCAGTTCACTTAGTGCATCTCTCAAACAATAATCGCAATAAGCATTGTGCTTTGATACTTTTTGATATGCAACAAAGTCTGAGTTTTCAAATATTGTCAATTTTACAACAAAATTCATGTTGTTTCATTCAAATTCATGTTGTTTTGGCGCGCTTTAATGTGACGTGACAGATCGCTGTAGCGCCTCTGTTCAAGCGCCACGTGAAGCAATCATCTCTTCCTCTTTACTACTAGTTATAGCACAAAATAAACAGAAGGTGTGTTAAAAAAAAGATACAGTACAACTTACTGAAACCATAATGTCTTGTGGTGCCATTTCAAAGAGGCAAAAAAATCTCTTTCTCGGACCTTTACCATGACTGTTCCCTGCTGGTGGAATGATCTGCCTAACTCAACCAGAGCTGCTGAGTCCATAGCCATTTTTAAGAAATTGCTGAAGACGTATCTTTTTCGGCAGCACTTGATTAAAAGTAATACTAACACTTTCTCCTCTATTCTATCTAAAAAAAAAAAAATTAATTTTTTTAACTACGTTGAATTGAACTGCGAAGGGTCATAGCACTTACATACTGTTGTCCTACTGCTAGTTTAATTGCTTCTATTGTTCTCATTTGTAAGTCGCTTTGGATAAAAGCGTCTGCTAAATGAATAAATGTAAATGTAAATAATGTCTCATGTTATCAGTGTTTTTTTTTACCGTGGAAAGACGTCAATAGAACTTGTAAACGTTACGTAAAGTTATATTTAACTCAGAAAAGCCATTCAATAAAATATATGTAAAAACATCCTTTAAATTTTTACTTAACATGTTGTCTTGATTATTTAATGTCTGAATAATAAAAATGTCATCAAAACAAAGTTATTACAGCCACGTTTAAAGGTTTATATTTTTTAACAATGATTCGGAGTAGAAACAATTATAACTAAAAAGTTTAAATAAATACATTAATGTTTAAATGTTATAAATGTTTATACAGAGCTCAGTTTTTAATGTGAGGGTTGATTATTAAACAAATGTAATTTATTATTAAAAAAACATTGTTTCTGTAATTTCAGTGTCAGTATTTTGGTAACAAAAATACATTTTGGTGCATTACTAAAAACCAGGTCAACCCATACTGATGATTAGATTCAGATTAGATCCATTTTATGAAGAGATTAAGTCAAAACACTGCAGACATGTGTGTAAGTGTTTGAAGGACTCACTCTGTAAGAAGCGGATCTGTTTAGCAGATTCTTCAGTCTGCTGTCTGTTGGTTGTCCTCTCCTCCTCCAGCAGGGCTGATGGGAAAAAGACGTTCAGTGATTTACGCTAAACCCAGAGCAATCATGACTCTCGATTATTGATGCTGAATCACTATTAAACGAGCACTCAACACCCTGACGTACCCTGAAGCTCAAGGCATTTCTGTTTGCCGGTGTTGGCGAGCTCCTGGGCCTCCTGCAGCTCTCGGTGGAGGTGAGGAATAACCTGCTCAGTGTCTCCAGCTTCCAGGTTCCTGTCCATTTCTACAAACACACACAGAGCAGATGGAAGAGTGAGGGAGCATGAAGAAATAACATGGCTGACATTAGGTAAAGACAATAAGAGAGATAAACTGACTTAATGAGTGAAACCTTGAACCCCAACTCTGCATTTATAACTCATCCTGCATTGCATGAATGATACCTCAAAACATGCAGCTTGTTAAATACTTCTCTAAGTGATTCTAGCCCTCAGAGGCCGAAGTATTTATACTGATGATGTATGAACCTTTTCACAAATAAACATGTCTTTAGGATCCCATTAGTTAAAAATAAAATAAAAAACATTTAATTTAGGCAAAAATTGCATTAGAGTATAATTTATAAAGCGTTGCAAAATTGTAAAGCTGGACATTTAGGGTTGCAAAATCTGAAACTATGAAATTTTGAACTCTTGTGAAAGTGAGAGAGAAAAAATTCAGCACACAAATGTATATAAAAAAACAACTATATTTTAACCAGTAAGGATAAAGTCATGAATTTCACTGAGCATCTAAATGCTATAATACAAATTCTATCAAATGATATTTTAAATATAATGCAGCAATTTTAATACCACTTAATTGAATAAATATACATTGTCAAATCAAGGACAATGATGAAATATCTAGGAAAACACCTAAAAAACGGCATTTTCTGAAGCAGCTGTGAAACGGTGTGTGCTATACATATCAACTTAAATTGAATAAGTATGTTTGATTATGAAAAGTATTGTGTCAGCTACTGTTATCTGTAGTTTTACCCACAGCTAGCGACAGTTATCTATTATTTAATTCCTTTACACAAACATTGTGTTGCTGGTGCTACACTGGGTCTCTGAGAGCTAAGGGTCTTTTGCACAGAAAAGCAAATGTAAAAAACAAACAAACAAAAAAACAGTTTTAATAAACTGATCTTTTCAGTCTCAAACTGCAAACATAGCAAATAACATTTCAGTGCTAAAACACTTCGGCTTTCCTTAAAGTCCAAAGCCGCGAGCGTGAGACGAAACCATCACGATTAGAAACAAACATTAGGAGCCACAAATGATTCTGTTCGACCCCATGAGCAAAAACATCAAGCACTAAAACTTGTTTACTGCAAACCAGAATCAAGATGCTCGCTCAGAATCAATTCATTACGTGAAGCACAAAGCATTTCTGTGTGCTCAGTCCATCAGTGAATGACTCGGGTGCAAATGCACAACATGCACGGCTCGGCTCGCATCAAACAGGACAACAGAACATCTAAAAAGCATCGGGCTATAGACGACTTAAAGCCTGATTACGTAACACAGCACGCTCAGCTCTAATGGAAGATCTAATGTAACAAATGAGATGACCTGCACTAGGCCAAGCAAAAGAGACATTAGACACTTTCCTGTGTTCTCTCATAAGACTTCATGCCGAGCAAACGTACATTAGCGCCCCTGCAGTCTCTCTGAGGAGCATCCAGTTGGTCTCTCATGTGGTCTTGTAACAACAGGCTTTTGGGAAACCTCCTCTGACCATAAACTGATGAACGTCCCCCCTCTCAGAACACTCTGCAGATGTCGGTGAAGTCATGTGCTAATTTAAGGGCTGGTAATCCGTCATGATGTCAGACGGAGGGTGTTTACTGCGAGCGAGGGAGTTGCTTTCAGGCAAAATGATGTAACGAACTTGTCGTTTCTGAAGTTTTGCCATTCATTTAATGAGAGGGGGCCTAAAGTGGTGTGTAATCTCATTCTGCTCCTCCTCCGGTGATTTCATCAAGAGCGCCTCAAAAGAATTTTATGGCTGAGATTGAGTATCACAACCATATAAGGTTACATATGTTCAGATAACTCTTCATTAAGGCAATTGAATAACTCGTGCCAGACGCCCCAGCGTAGATGCAATCTTGGAGCAAACGAGAGCATCTCATGGCTATTCAACAGCGCCCCCTAGAGCTATACTTAACAAAAGCTAAATCAAATCAGAAAGCAAAATCAAACGCAAATGTCTTATCCAAAACAAAATACAGCAGAATTCTGGCTGATAATAAACTGAACAATTAATGTGTTGGCTTAAGATGTCAATTAAAGATATTTATAGATATATCTGTGTAGTGGTTCTCAATCAGGAGGCCATGGTTCACTAGTGGGCCATAAAAAGGCTTAAAAGTATTTAATATGACAAAACATAAGCAAAGACAGCTAAATATTTCTTATTTTAAAGATTATTCAAGAATTTGAAAAATATTTTTTAGACATTTTTAGAAAAGTCATAAATTAATAAAATCTATAAAATTCATGTACATTTCTATAATGAATAACTTTGTATTATTGTGTCAAGCCCTGGAATATTTTATGGAGCAGAAATTGCTATGACGTTTACAAAAGTTTGCAACCCGTATCCTATAAGTAATTTAAATTCATTGTTGAACCATGAACATTCAGTTATTAAATGTTATGAAATGACAGGATTTCATTTTGAATTGAATATAATTATTTATTTTAATTTCATTATTATTTTAAAGTGACAGTTACATTTTACTTACTCAAAGTACGGACTAATATTATTTAACTACATGTAGTTACCATGCATAATTTACTGTTATTACTATAGTAAGTACATGTCACCTTAAATTATGTCACCTTAAAATAAAGTGTTACTCATTTGAATATTTTGTCACTTCTAGTTTCTTTAGATAAAAAACAAGCAGTTTTGTCATTACAGCAGGAATATCTTATTATACATCGAATACTATTTTGGACAATGGAGTCAAAAAGGTTGAGAACTACTGATTTAATGGGAGGTAAATACAGTTAACATCCCTTAGTTCTATTACAAAATTAATACACTTCATGCTAAATATTTTTTGCATATTAGCACATTAACATATGACAGGCTAGGCTACATTTACATATTGAGTATTCTGCAACTTGACAAAATGTACAGGTCTGAGGTCCACTTATGAAGCTAGTTTTGTGCACCAAACAGCTAGCATGACTTTCGTACAACAGTTGCATTATTAGACCTACTGGTCTTTAGGAATAAAATAATCTATCAAGATTTTTCTTTAATATCTTCAGTGGGAAACAACGGACTCTAATGATCTTCAGAGGTGACAGCACACGTCACTCTCGTCTTGGCCGCCTCCGAGTCTGCCTGGCACGCACTACGGTTCATCAAGACTGCCCACAAACAATGAAGTGCTGAAACAGGCACTTCCTCCCTGATCCATTTAACAAGAGCCTTATCTGACGTCCCGTTAAAGGACATGAGCTCACTGCGATCACGAGAGCCCACTTAGACTGAATTAAACCAAATGCGATGCAAGTATGAGAAACATTTTTGTTCAATGACAACTTGCCTAATTGGTAAACAGTATATAAAAAAGAAAATCGGTTTGACAATATTAGTTGCAAACAGATTCATTAGAAAAATGAATAAGGGAAAATGATAAAATAATGGTGTCATTCTGAATGGACCAAACCAACAGTTCCCAAAATGATCTACGGTGTCATATCTCTTATTAGTGTCAAGCTAAAGCTAAACACAGACAATAAGTCTACAAACAGAAATGGAAACAGGGGCTTTTTTTTAGGTGCCCCAGCAGGAGCTTAACTTTTAAACATCTTTACAGGTGTCATATTCTACTTTGATAATATTTTCTCAACCTTAAAGTCCATTTAGTGTCATTCAGGGTGCGTTTTGCACCAAAAACGCCTATAGTTAAATATAATTTTTCAAGCAATCTGACACTTAAAATTAAACCAGCTGTTTGTACTATTGTACTTCTTAAACTTCTATACATAAACAACCTCCGATTAGTTCAGTTTGTAGTTCATTAGAGTAGGTTAAGTTGTTAAATACTCAACGGATAATGAATTTGTAAGGGCGGGAGTACTTAACATTAAAAATAAATAAAAACGTTCCTTTTCCTTTAAATCCTCCATTGTCTGGTTTATGCTACTCTGAGCAATGCCTGAACTTTGCATTTTGAGCACTTCTTGCGTTGTTTTTGTCTCTTCACGATGACTCGCTTGCTTTAGTAGTCCTCAGTTGGAAGTCGCTTTGGATAAAAGCGTCTGCTAAATGACTAAATGTAAATGTAATATGTTCATGAGTGTGACATTACAGCATCTGAATGTACTGTTTTTGTGGTTTAGTTTTGATAAAAGGTCTTTTTGGACTGCAAATGGAATTATGCATTATGAACATTACGCAGTATGCCTATATAGCACATTTGCAGATGGATCTTCATGGAAATGGATGTGTGGGAGTCATGTTTGCATGCACTGCCGTCTGGTGTGACTCAGCAGGGTGAGAGTAGACATCTTCAACCTGTGTGGGCGAGTCACAATTGAGCTGATGACATCTGAGATGAACTGCATGAGAAGGGAGCAGATCCCCTCGGCACCCTGACAACTACAAAGCAAACTACTAGTGTCACTTCAGCTATGTCACTGTCGTGTCCATTTCATCACCATTCATTAATTGGTTTGTTAAATATTCTCTTGATTAAACCTGCAAGTATGCAAATACGGGTGGATTCTTAATATTGCTATGCAGTTGCTAGAATGTTTTGAGTATTTTTAGGATGTTGCATTCACCCTCAGATATGACTTGAAGTCTTTTTTTTGGTCCATGCTTTCTTCAAATCCCAGGTACGAGCAACAGTCTCAGTAAGAACCGCTAAAAATTCAATTTACTTATTTTTCTAAATGTGCAAGTTTCAAATTTTCAGAGTAATTTAAAGGGATACTCCACCCCAAAATTAAAATTGTCATCATTTACGGTTTCAAACCTGTATGACTTTCTTTATTCTGTGTAACACAAAATTAGATATTTAAAAAAATGTTGGGAAAAAACATTGGAGTTTTTTTACCTCCATTGTAGATTAAAAAAAATGTAAAAATGTAAAATTTAAAGATTTAAATGTTCCACACAAGAAAGTGAGTCATACTATCTTGGAACAACATGAAAGTTAGTAATAGAAGATAATTAACATTTTTGGGTGGAGTATCCCTTTAAATTACTTTGAAAGTTTGAAAATGTAACACTAAACACATTTAGAACTCTGTGAATTCTAAAAAAGAGACACATTGTATCAGTTCAAACCAACCCTGATCCTATCAACAGTCATTTTCCTCTGACTGACAGACGTCTGAACAGCAGCTGTACGTGACATTGTGAAAGCACTCAGTGTCTAATTGGGCTGTAATTGGTTTACATTCTCCACTGTCCTCCACTGGAACATAAAGTGGGACGAGGGGAAGATCTGAGGGAGGATATAAACCAGGATGACGCAGAGACACCTGTTCAGCTCCACAGAAAGACGACGACTCAAGCCCACCACTAACACCTTGTGGGTCCCACCGCTGTCCCCTCCAGCAGATGTAGACCATATATAGTCACATTGGGGAATTACACACCCTGTTAATCTGCACAGTTGTGCCGCATGCCAGTCCACTGACCTCTAATGAGTGCAGATAAAGAGGGTGACTAACACTCCAGTTCAGCCAAATCACTCACACACACCCAGATCACACAGCACTGGCATTTCAGACAGGGAAGCTCAACTCAAAAAGAATGGAGGGATTACCTTTCAGAAGAGAAACCCTGTTCTGGGGATCGTTCAGTTCTTGTTCATCCATCTGTCCGTCTGGAATGAGGAAACGAGCAAAGGAGAGAAAGAAAGAGAAAGCATGAATAAAAACATTAAAGAATGAAAGAAAGAAAAAGCAAGAAAGAAAGAGAGAGAATGAGGGAAAGAATGGATAAAAACATTAAAGAATGAAAGAAAGAAAAAGCAAGAAAGAATGAGGGAAAGAATGGATAAAAACATTAAAGAATGAAAGAAAGAAAAAAGAAAGAATGAGAGAAAGCATGAGTAAAAACATTGAAGTATGAAAGAAAGAAAAAAGAAAGAATGAGAGAAAGCATGAGTAAAAACATTAAAGAATGAAAGAAAGAAAAAAGAAAGAATGAGAGAAAGCATGAGTAAAAACATTGAAGTATGAAAGAAAGAAAAAAGAAAGAATGAGAGAAAGCATGAGTAAAAACATTAAAGAATGAAAGAAAGAATGAAAGAAAGAAAGAAAGAAAGTAAGAGAGAAAGAATGAATAAAAACATTAAAGAATGAAAAAGAAAAAAGAAAGAATGAGAGAAAGCATGAGTAAAAACATTAAAGAATGAAAGAGAAATAAACAAAATAAATAAAAGGAAAAAATGAAAAAGAACATATATACATAAAAAAGATTGTTTATAAAAATAATACATATATTATTGGGGAATAACATAATATATATATAGCATAAAAATTAAATGGCGCTTAAAAAAAAAAAGAGATAAAAGTGAGATGAATTTAAAAAAAGCTGAAGAAACTAAAACAGCAATTCATACATGTCAATGTTTTACATACCTGATGTGTCGTCACTGCTTTTCTCCTTGCTGGGGCTCAGAGTATCTGACATATCGCACTCTTTAGCGTCTATTTGGTTTTCTATGGAGGCAGAGCGGAAGAGACCAGTTAGAGGAGAGGGGGGACACAACTCAAAACAACATCAAAACAACAAACATGACAGCGATCGCAACCTTACTAGACTCTCTGCTTCAATTTCTTAGTCTGAACAGGAGTGCGTTTGTAGGTTGTTAATATACAAGACTCGATTTCTCTGGATCTACAATAGCAGGCAGTGAGTGAGCCCCCTGTAGTTCATCTTCTCTGGCTGGTGGTAGTTAATGCCCACACATGGTCATTTGAGTGACCTGGGCTTCAAAACGGACATAGTCACATGCTAAACTAGTTGCTGTGCTGCAGTGCTATCTATGTGGACTAAAATGAGTTATACATGAGGTTTGAACAGGGGGAGGTGACGCCAGTCTTAAAAAAAGCTTCTGGCAACATGTTCATACCACAAAAAATGAATCATCTGATATAATTGAATTGCACTTCAAATTCAGTACTTTTTGTATTTTATTTTTTATGGAACTTGGACATCAGGACAAATATTGCACAAACATTTAATCAATATATAACCTCAAAAATTCCTGCGGTTACATCACATGATAGATCTTTTCAACTCAATATAGCGAGTGGTGACTCAATGGGACTGACGGGAGAAAAAACTAATGATATCGTCATAGGTAATAGATGACCTGTGAATTATGGTCTAATCCGTGTGGCTGTAATCTTAGTCTCTAATCCGAAGGGATTGAGGGGTCAAGGCAGCTGGGAATGGCTGGATTCTGGGTCAAGGTCTAAATGTCACCTCATTATCTGCATCTCTCATCACAAGGAGGCAGCTTTAATGAGGTCATATCCTGGACCAGAGCGACACTACTCATTTTCTTCTGCATTGATTGAGACGGAATGGATTTAAACATTTTTAATAGTAACCAAAAAAGTTATAAAAAAAAGTTTACAAAAATTTTTTTTTTTACCTATTATTATTAGACAATGATTTTTATTTTTTTAATAATATTAGATCAAACTGGTTTCAATATTTTAAACTGTAAAAGAAAGTTACAACAAATATTTTTTTTACCTATTATTATTATTATTAGGCAGAAAGGATTTAAACATTTTAAATTGCAAATTAAAAGGTTACAACAAATAGTTTTAGTTTTCTTACCCATTATAATTATTATTACATTATTATGGGGAATGCATTTAAACATCTTAAAATGAAAAAGTTGCAACATAGTTTTCCAACTATTATTATTTACAACAGCAATGATAATAGCTGATATCTACAGCTAAATCATGACTGATGGTGATGATGATGCAGTAATGACCCTGACCTGGTCATGCTCTTTGGTGATGCTAAAAATAACTAATGTTCATTCCAGCCAGACAGAGCGCACGGTTGTTTAATTTGGTTTTGAATGGAGGCCGGGGGTGTGAACTTTGTGCTTTCATTGCAATCAGATTGCATTATAATGTAATGTGACAGTTCTCTCAAAACTAGCTTAACCTAGAAAGAAACAGACTTGAAGTGACAGAAATGTGACGATACCTTTAAGCCGGTCTGGACTGGCCAAGCTGTTGTCCACTGTCGTCTGGTTATTCTGAAGATGCGCATCAATAACCTCTGTGGAATACAAGAAAAAAAATTGACAGGTCTCTTCTCAAGTTGTATTATCGGACAGGATTACTAGCACACAAACGGCAAATTGTTCCTGAGTCCACAAGAATTGCTTGATTGACAGGTGATCTGACCAATCATACTTCGCCATCCGCCATTTTGTCCGACAAAGCAGTCAGGAGAGTTAGTAGATTAACATGGGAGGATTTGAACTTGAGAAGCGGAGTGTACTGACGCCTTTCCGCGGTTAAAACAACATTCCTTCTGATGTTCATTCATGTTTATTTGATGCTATAAATGAACTAGAAGGAAGAGATGATCGGTTCACGAGCAGCTTTAACTGAGGCGACACAGCGATCTGTCACACACATTAAAGAGCCACAAAACGCTATTTATTGTTTAAATTTCTTTTAACAAATGACCAAATTTGAAAGGTGAGACTTTAATTTGTTTAATATCGAAAGTAACCGAAAAGTAAGCTGGTCTGTCCTGTCTGTCAGTGTCCTCTCTGCTCCGCGATGTATTTTTCACTGTGTGAGAACGTGTGTGTGTGTGTGTGTGTGTGTGTGTGTGTGTGTGTGTGTGTGTGTGTGTGTGTGTGTGTGTGTGTGTGTGTGTGTGTGTGTGTGTGTGTGTGTGAGAGAGCGGCGTAGCTTGTCGGACATGGTGACAGTAACTAAGAGGGGCGGGTCTTTGCGAACGGTCAATTACATCCCAGAAGGGTTGACCTCAAATGAACGAACACACCAAAATATGTAGTGCAAAAATGCCCTTTACAAATCAATCAATAAAAAATAAAATAAAAACACACTCTGCAGGCTTACCGTCAAAGTTGGACAGCTTGTTAATGGATGAGTCCACAGCTTCCTTCAGCTGCCGAACCGCTGGTTAGAAAAGAGAAATGTCATGTTAGTATAAATCTCTTTATGGTCACTAAATCAAGCCTGATGCAACCATTAAATATTTAGCATTAAAACATTAAATCTCAGTAATTAAAGGACATTGACGCAGCCCAACTAAATACAATATCAGCAGCAAAAACAAAACTCATTTGTAGTATTCTCCATACATACAGAACAAAGCGAAAATGACACATGAAAAGCGTCAGTGGAAGCTCATAGACCTCAGAACGCATGCTGGTGAGAGTGAAAATCCCCGGGAATAGAGAAAATCCAAGTCAGCTGGTGGTGAAGGGAGAACAGACGGCATGCAGAGTAATTTCGTTAAGAATCCACGTCGGGTTTTGAGAAGGATATTTACTTGTGTACAGAGAGACTATATAGATCTCATAGACCGATTATAATTAGCTATAGACAGATTCAAGATTGCACAACAGATAGTGCCAATACTAAACCCTGAATGCACTCGAGGTCACACCGTTCTGCAATATAGTCATATTTTCACATATAGTATGGCCTCTCGGACCGTATTGCTTAATATACATAAAACCGCAACTATATTTTCAACTTGGCTCGAGGAATATCAAGAAAATAGAACTAACTTGAGATGAAATACAAATCAAAGCATACACCCATTTTTTAACTATTGCAATCTTTTGGATTAATGTCAAGAAAAGAAGGTGGCATTTCACAAGATTTGGAACGAGGAGCTTGAAAACTGTCACAATCAACACCAAAACACCTTTTTTAGCTTCCAAATTACTTGATATAGATTGCTTATTTCTTCCCATTTATATATATATATTTTTTTTTTTTACAAAAAAAGTTACATTATTTTCCAACATTGCAACCACTTAAAAGTCAATGCAACCTTACAATCGGGCTCCACTATGCTAGAAAATAACAATATTTTTGTAAAATACTTGGATGTGTTATTTAAAATGGCATTCATTATTTTATTAAAAGTATGTTGTGAATACGCATCTTTAAAAAAAGGTCATCTAAAGAAGTCTGCTGATGCTAATGTACAAATAACTATAATGGTTCTAGGCTTTAAAAATCGTGGTGAGTGAGTCTGATTCAAACTCAAAGAATCTTTTTAATTACTAACTAAAAAAGAATCACTTTTACAAGAGTCATTTGTACACATCGCATTTCTTGTTGGGTGTTAAGGAATCATAAATGTAATTTACAAACACTACTACCTTGCGAAATATTAGATAAATCGCATATGCAAATGTTCCCTACTATCGCCAAAAGAGACTTTGAATTGTTCGCAAATTAAAAAACATTAGTTGCAGTCTGAGACCCTCTAGAGTTCATGTCCCTGTAAACACCTTCCTCACTTTACAGAGTAAAACAACAATACCTGCTTCCTGCTTTGATGCTCATTAATAAGATTATTTATTAGTATGGTTTTGGAAGACTTTGGAAAGAATGCGGTGGTGTACTCACATTGACACTCAATGTACTGTTGGATTAAAGTGCAGTCTCCTCCACTCTTTAAAAGAAAGTGGTCTACCAAAGAAAGAAAAACCCTCCATTAAATGAACAGCAAATGGACTAACACATCGAGGGGCATCAGATGATAATAAAACATAAGCCAGATCTACAGGATACAATACGAGACGGAACCAAACAGAGATGCAGAGGGCGGGACAAGGACACAGACGGGAGACTGCAGCTATTCGTGGACCTGCCCTGAAGAGATTGACTGACACCTGTCATTCACCTGTCAACACTGGGACAAACACTGTGACAAAGAGGTCTGATACTGATAATCAAGGATGTTTTTGCAGATGATTCCCCCTCTTATAAGTATCAGAAATACTGAATTTGGCTGGGAATCTCCTAAATAAAATATTCAAAATAAAAACTCTGTTTCGTAATATGTCTAATATTATTCTTATTATATCTTTTGAATTATTATTATTATAGTCATATGAATATATCATTAGAATGTTTTGGCCAAATTGTGCAAACAAGCACAGAAACATGTAACTATTTTTAATAATAATAATAAAAATTGCATTTTAAATTGCAATCACAATCCGATTTTCCCCCTCTGGCTGCACTATTATAAAAGCTTGAAGTCAGTTTCCTGTACAACTATGTTGATACAGCATAAGGCCTGACATGCACATGACTCAAGGTTTACAACCACACATTTTGATGCCAAACAACACCATCTTTAAAAGTTTTCCAGTCAATTTTGGGATTTCACAGGCTTATGTTCCCTACAAGGCTCTTATTGAAGAAGAAAAACATGCTACACTGTCCTAACCATTTCTGAAGTCAGTGGAACGTCTCTACCAAGTGGTTTGTGTTATGTGGTACACCACATTATGGTGAATAGCAGTTTCATTTCTGAGATGCTGCCTCTTAGATCTCTTCCAGAGAATAAAGTGCTAGAAATGTGTTCGGGAATATACATTTGTGGTTATTGGGCTCCGTTTCAAACCCTAGTGGCCTTGATGTGTACTGACTACATAGATGGTGTCCAGTCTTCCAGCAGAGTTTAGTGCTGACCCTAATTAAAACATTGACTAAATGACATTAATAATATCATCAGTTAGCAGAATTAAAATGCGTACTAACCATTCAGAACTTAATCATCAATCAAAGAAGTCTAGTACAAAATACAAATGACTAAATAGGCCAACCAGCTCACACATGTACAGTTGACACTCGAAAAATTAATGCAAAAGTTCATTTATTTCAGTAATTCAACTTAATAGGTGAAACTAATATATTATATAGACTCATTACATGCAAAGTGAGATATTTCAAGCCTTTGTAAATAATTTTGATGATTATGGCTTGCAGCTTAAAACAAATTTTCACAATATTCTAATTTTGAATATGGGTTTTTTCATAATCTGTAAGCCATAATCATCAAAATTATAACAAATAAAGGCTTGAAATATCTCACTTTGCATGTAATGAGTCTATATAATATATTAGTTTCACCTTTTAAGTTGAATTACTGAAATAAATGAACTTTTGCACGATATTCAAATTTTTCGAGTTTCACCCTGTACAACTCCTTTCCTCAGAATACTTCCCTCCTATACTGATTAATTAAACAAGTACGCAGGAAGAACTTAGAGACAAACGGCCAAATGAAGGGGGAAAAGTTAAGCGAGACTCCTAAGACCGTACACACAGGTGTCAACATGAACACACATGCTCAGTGGAAAAGATCAAGGCCTTCGAGACAGAAAAGCTCATAATGAAAGCAAAGCCGGACAGACAGAAAGAAAAAGGGACAGAACAAAAAATAATAAATAGGCAACCAAAGGCGAGCTCCCATGCTGAATTAGTCAGAGGCGATGCAAGGTTAGCAGCACACTAGCAGACGCATGCGTCTCCAACTCACCTAAGCTGTTGTTTTCCTTTATGCTTTTCTCCTGCAGCTGTTCTAACCGGACTGGAAAACGACAACGAGAAGATTTTGACCAAAAAGAAAAACAAGAGCTCTATACCGACAGATGCTCCTCCTCAACCGGTTGCATCTCTTTAGTTACCGTGTTATAGATGTGCACCGTTCTCAACCCAGAGTCCTGTACTGAAATACTGCATGATTGTGCTTTTTACCTTGCAGGGCCGTTAGTCTCTCATTTGTGAAGTCGTTGTCCGCCTGCAGAGCTTCGATTCGAGCCTGAAGCGACTGTTCCTTCTCCTCCATCTCTTCAATCCTCAGCTGTAGCTCTTTCTTCTCATTCAGGCCTTTCTGAGTGAGCTCCTCGTGTTTGCCCTCTGCCAACTAAACACAAAAGTTTCGAAATTTAACGGGTTTAGCCATTTTACAGGGTTAATGTGTGACAGTGCAGTGGTGATAGACATGCCTTGATCTTTTCTGTGAGATCCTTGATTTCGTTGACTGCTCCGTTGTATTTGTTGGCGAGTTCTCTGAGCTCTTCCTGTGTGTGTTCGTTCATCTCTCTCAGGTGCGTGCACTCGTCTTCTGTGTTACTCAAGCTCCTCTGCAATACAAAAACACACAGCTGATGGAAACTTTTTTCCCAATAATCCACTTTAAACACACTTTGCAACTGCATGTCATCTAACTCTTTTGTCAACTAACTCTTTTTAGAGTAGTAATAGACTGTTAGGTTAAGGTTACGGTTAGTAGAATAAGTTGACATGTAGTTGCAAAAGCTACTTCTAGTCAGTAGAATGTCTGTTGATGGTAGGGGTGTGCGATATCACGATCATGGATGATAAAAATGTCTCGACAATCTGCTTTTGAAGAAATATCGTAGTATCGTGCTACAGTGAAACTGTAACAGTTTGTAAGCAACGTTACAGCTAGAGAACTTTACATTAATCGGCTATTTAACAACATTTTTAAACATCCAATCCAGTATTAAAGGAGAACTCCAGCGCAAAATGAACCTTTGGTCTAATTACACATAGTTACCTAGTCAATCGTTATCTGAGATTTGTTTTCATGATTATCGAATGTAAATAGTTTTATCTCTAAAAACAGTTTAGCCTATAGCGCTAGTATAACGCTAATATATTGGGCATAGAGTAATGACAAATAAAAATCACTTAATACCACTAACAAGGCTCAAAATAGCCCCACACTAACACGGTAGCATAATGAGGGTCCCTACCTTCAAACCGAAGCATTGAGAACTTTGTCAGTTTAATAAGAAGATATTTTATACATAGTCAACTTCGTGTATACAGGCAGAAGCCATCTTTGAAAAACAGTCTCTATCAGTCGATCTACGAACGCATATAGAATCTCATATGGTCTCGTTCACATCTCACCAGTTGGATCGGCGTTCGTAGATCGACTGATAGAGACTGTTTTTCAAAGATGGCTTCTGCCTGTATACGCGAAGTTGATATCTTCTTATTAAACTGTCTGGACACTGTCAAAGTTCTCAATGCTTCGGTTTGAAGGTAGGGACCCTCATTATGCTACCGTGTTAGTGTGGGGCTATTTTGAGCCTTGTTAGTGGTATTGACAAGCGATTTTTATTTGTCATTACTCTATGCCCAATATACTAGCGTTATACTAGCGTTATAGGCTAAACTGTTTTTAGAGATAAAACTATTTACATTCGATAATCATGAAAACAAATCTCAGATAACGATTGACTAGGTAACAATGTGTAATTGGACCAAAGGCTCATTTTGCGCTGGAGTTCTCCTTTAAGGCCAAAAATCACGCTTGCGGTGTGAAACAGCCATAATTCATGAGGTTTTCTACTTGTGCGTTCCGTGTGATGCTGATGTTGCGTGATGTTAATCATGTGGCGCCCGAGTGCATTTGACTGGCATAAAACCGGCATATGTCAGACTGACCGGCCGCCGCTCATGGCCGATCACGTGAAAATCGGCCAATTCTGGTCACCAGCCAATCAATCAGTGGATCTCTAAATAATTTATTATTTTTTTTACCTCCACCTCGGACAGTTTCCTGACCACCTCGATTTTCTCCTGAAGGACCCGCCTCAGGGACTCTTTGGCTGTCGTCTCGTAATTGTGTTTGTCCTCCGTTAAGGCTACAAGCTCCTTTCGGACACCGTCTTCTGTTTGGTTCTGAGGAGACAGCATGCAGTGACGCAACAGGAAATCAAAATATGTGAGCACATTTTAAATACTCAAAGCAGACACGGGCCTTACTTTTGAATAGGCTTGCAACTGATTCCCCATCACCTCCAATCTAGAAAGTAACCGGTCTTCATCGATTAAAGCCTGTAAAGACCAATAAACAGACCTTCTTATCATATCATAAGTGTTACATATTCTGAGTGCAACTAAAACAGCCATCTGTATTGAATAATTAATAATTGTCGTCTCTTTAATTGCGATGTGTGATGTACCTGCCAGCTGCTCTCTGACGCCTCCTGTGTGCTGGCCAGCAGCCTCTGCAGAGTGGCCAACTTCTGCTCCAGCATCTGCTCTCTGTGTAAGGCCTCCTGAAGGACACAAGCAGAACATCAACATTATCTGATCGCTAATGTGACCCTGGATCACAAAACCAGCCACAAGTCGCGCGGGTATATTTGTGGCAATAGCCAACAATACACAGTATGGGTCAAAATTATAGTTTTTTCTTTTTTGCCACAAAAAAGTAAAGATATTTGCCAGCATAATTTGTAAATTTCCTACCGTAAATATATAAAACATGTATTTTTGTGAGTGAATGCAGCACAATCGTGAACATAAATGCACAACTTTAAAGGAGATTTTCTCAATGTTTCGATTTTTTTGCATCCTCAGATTCCAGATTTTTAAATAGTTGCATCTCAACCAAATATTGTCCTATCCTAACAAACCATACATCAATCAATGTAAAAAAAATGTGACACGTGACTGGTTTTGTGGTCCAGGATCACACATGTATATATATATATATATATATATATATATATACTTGGTAGTGGTAACCCAATGCATAGGACAATGGTGACACCACAATAAAAATATTCATGATTCTGAAGCTGAAAATACAGAAATTATTTTAGTCGAATATGCACTGTCACTGACTACATATGTTACCAGTAAAAATTATTATACATTATATTTAGCAATATATATAGTAGTTAATTTTGTTGTTGTTGAAAATTCATAATTTATTAAAAAAATCAAATATTTTGGGTTAACTAAACAATACATAGTCACTATCCACGATTGTGACACAATATATTGTTACACCCCTAATATATATATATATATATATATATATATTCAAAAGTTTGTGGACAATCATTTATTAAAAAGTAATGAAGACTTAATCAGCAAGGACACATTCAATTAACTTAGTAACACACTTTTACATTGTTACAAAAAATTCAAATAAATGCTGTTCCTTTGACGTTTCTATTAATCAAAGGTCATTTCTATGAATCAACAAAATGTTTTGAACATCAGTGATAATCAGAAATGTATCTTGAGCAGCATTTTAGAATGTTTTCTGAAGGATCATGTGACACTGAAGATGGGAGTAATGAAGCGGAAAATTCAGCTTTGCATCACAGGAATAAATTATATTTTATATATTATAAAATATAAAATATATTATAAAAATATTCCACAATATTATTATTTTCAATCAAATGCAACATGCATTAAATATAATAAATAAATATATATTATTAAATAAATATTTTTAATTTACTGTATTAATATATTACATTTCAAGGCCAGTACATATTAAAATGCACAAACGTCTCATCTTTTCTCATCATTTTGATACGTAATGCCTGCAGATGGCCTGTAGAGGTCAGTGTTGTTCCATACCTGCAGGTACTGGGAGAGCTGGAACAGTTCCTGAGAATACATGTTGGGTGTATTTGCGGACACCTGCATGACAGAAGAAAAAAATAAAAAATAGATTAACTGTGTGCAGATTTCTTTTTTTCTCACAACCTCAGGTCTGTGTACTTCAATGAAACACTAATCTATTGAGCATCTTTTCACATGTTGTCCTTGATGCATCTAAATCACAACAGCAATTTTCAGTCTCACCAAAAGAAACTAAAATTACATCTTCTGAAAAGGTGAAACCTTGCAAATAACCTTGAATGAACCCAGACTAGCTGAATAGGGGCTTTGTTCCTTATATTTGTAACCACAAATGTTCCAAATAGTGAAATCGTGACTCAAGATTTGCTACATTTTATTGAATCCACATGATGAGACACTCCCAAGCGAGAGAGAGAAAGTCAGGAAGAGTATTTTTATATTGACAGTGTCAGATGCCACCGTCAGATATAGAAGCGCTATATGCATCTGGGAATGGATGTGACATTGACAGGTCTGCATTCATGGGGTTTAAGGGGGACGCCAGTCCATCTTCACTACAACAGATGGAGGCTCGGGGTGATGATGCAATATTTACACATGCATGGTTTTGTCATCACAGATGCAGATGATGACATCACTCTGCAAGCCCCCGATATCATTAGCTAATTGTTTTTACTAATCCCATCTGTCCGAGTTACAACTCCTGACTGAATTCGAAACACTCCCTAAAACATTCATGGTTTTGACATTTAAAAACTGCTATAGCAGAGTCAGAAACCTCTTGTTACTTGTAAGAGGTTGTGAGCAAAATTTGCTCAAAAAGTATGGATACACAACTGTTCAAAAGTTTGGGATCAGATTGTTTTGTTGTTTGACTGAAATTAATTTTAATCGGCAAGGACATCAAATTGATCAAAAGTGACAGTAAAAATATTCAGAATGTTACAAAAGATTTCTATTTAAAATAAACGCTGTTCTTCTGAACGTGACATTCGTCAAAGGATCTTGAAAAAATGTATCAGTTAACACAAAAATATTAAGCAGCACAACTATTTTTAACATTGATAATAATAAATGTTTCTTGTTCAAATCATCATATTATAGTGTTTTCTACAGCAGTGGTTCCCAACCTTTTTTTTTTGTCTGAGACCCCCTTTTTCCCAAGAAAATATTTTAGGGCCCCCCTTCACATTTAATGATATTATCGCTCTTGTAAGCTTGCAGCAAGGATGACAAAATATGTTGTTTTCAAACAAACGGTATGTTTACTATAACCAGATATGTTTATGCACAAATAATAGCCTATAATATTGAAAATACAATAACAAAGACATCAGTAGGCCCTTTGTAATTTAAAAACGTACGCCTAGGAGAAGCCTATAAATTGGCCCTATTTGAAATGCAATAACAAAAATATTCACACTGGTGTGTATGGAGCTAGAATTGTGTCTATTACATGCGAGAAAATAAATGATCTTAGAGAAAGAAAAAAAGTTTGAGAAAAAGTTATCACACTGATAGCAAAAAAGCATTTCATGAGAGAAAAAAGAATATTTGAGAGAAAAAGTTTATTCCAATAGCAAAAAATAATAATATTTGAGACTAAAAAAAAGTTGAGAGAAAGTATTTTTACATAGAACATAAAAAAATATAAATTTTAAATTTGTAAAATTATTTCTGAGAAAAAAAAATCTCTCTCAAAATACTTATATATATATATATTTTGCTATCAGTGTGAAAACATTTTCTCTCTCTCTCTCTCAAAAAAAAAAAAAAAAAATCTCTCAAAATGCTTTTCTTTGCTCTCGATGCAATTTCTTGCTCTCGTGTCAGGATTTTGCTGTGAAAATTGTGTCATGGGCGGGGCCACGTTCCTATTGGCCAGTCGGGTGAGCATCGTCTCGTCTTGGGAGTCGAACTGAATCATTACACCATTGTTCGGTTCACCTAGATAGATCCCGTCTAGATAGATGCTGGCATTACCAAAATAAATGCAGCCTTGGTGAGCAGATGAGAATTCTTTCAAAAAACTTTTTTTTTTTTATCTTACCGACCTCAAACTTTTGAAAGGTATAGTGTACTACTTCACTAAATTACACAATATAGTCATTATGTGAATTGGGATGTAGTTTGAGTCTAGTGTGGCTAGCATCTCATCAACATGCTATCAGTAATAGCATCTGATTCTAGATGCAACAAAGAGAAAAGAGAACGACTTTATTAGATTTTGGTTTAAACACTAATGTGATTAAGCACGAGTATATATTTAAAACTCGTAAAGAAAGACACTACTGGGAACGATCCGCCACACAACTATAATGTTCCCTGTTAAAGCTCCACAGAGGCATCCCACACGGAGGATGGCATGAGAGAGGATAACTGCATTATCTAACTTCATCTGGACCACCTCCAGGATTGTTCACAAATACACCGCATGGAAACCTCAGATAGCAGCACATAATGCTGGCTGATGTCTATGCAAGGCTTTAGCAACAGCAAGGACATGGAAATCAATGGCATTCATAACAAGCTGCTTCGAGGACAACACAGCAAAGGCTGCATGCTGTTTGATATCCAAGACACACAATTATAAAGAACATAATGAACTGGAGTTTAATCTGGAGGAGAAACAACCTTACATCCTGAATATATAACGAAAGAAAACAGTCACGAGCGCTTACCTTATCAATAGCCAGTGGCAGTGGTGCTGGAACAACACTGGAAGAGAAAGAGAGATTGTTAATGGTTTATGGAGATACTGGGACGGCTCTACTGACACTATGCATGAGGAAAGTTAGGTGCAAATATTTGCTCTCACTCAACCGATTCAACTTGGCACTGTTAATCTTTTACAGTACAACACTTTCAGAACTTGAAAATATTAGCATACCACATGAGAGATACAGGCGGTTTCATTTAGCTTTTGTTTTGTTTTAGCTTTTAACTAGGGCTGCACGATATTCAAGGAAAATGCGATATGCTTCATGTTATGATATTAATGTACCATTGTCGACATTTGTATAGTAGAGATGTCGTTTATTTTTATTACTATTTAAAAAAAAATATTTGTATATTATTTTCCTGTGCTTGTTTTAATGTAAATGTTTCTAAAATCAATAAATACAATGTTGAAAAAAAAAAGTGATATGCTATAACTCATTAAATAATGCAATATTTGATACGATACTGCTTAAAGTGTGTAAAATAAACTTAAAATATCTTTAAAATGATATAACCTACATACGTTTATCTTTTTGAGACAAGAAAACTCCATAAAACTTCTGAAAGTGAACATCTGTGTTTCACTGTCGCATAAGAAGTGTTTTAACATCAGTGTAAACCACAGGGTTCAGGTTATCCTACATTAGGGTTATTTAACAACAGAAACCAAATAGTCAAACGGAAATATTAAACATAGCTTAGTTTTAACTATATTAATTAAATATATACTGATTCTTATTAAAGCTACAAAAGTTATTCAGCCAAGAACAGTGAGTGATTTTCTCTGTCTTTTGTTCATGACCCAAATTATTGCAATCTGTTGTGATATGCATATCATTTGCAATATTTTTTTTAATATTTGCAATATTTTCGATATACCGTGCAGCCCTACTTTTAACTATAATCGCCCTGGCTCCCATCAAACCACAACAGCTTTTGTAACATTATATAAGGTAATATCCAGTACGGTGATATTGCCAATAAAAGGAACAAGTCGACAACTCGTTAAGACTATTAATCACAGGCACGCTATTAATCAAAACATCCGATATCATCTAAATGATTCCAGCTATGTCACACCACATCAGCCGTCCAGTTGGCAAAGCTGAACTTAGACCCAGTTTCCTGTGCTTACATGACATAAATAGGCTGTGGGTTCAAAAGGTCAGCAGTGATACCTGTGGACTTTCTGCTCTAGAGAGCAAACGGGCAGACACAGAATATGAAATTATCTCGGTTACTGAGACTGAGAAATAACCCACATGACAATCCATGAACCCTGATCCAATCCATAAATCCTGAGGAACTACAGAAAAATATGCATAATGCCAAAGATTTTCCAAAACATCAATCCAGGCCATTTATATAATGCAATCTTAAAGATGACTAAAATAAACTTTTGTAACACTTTATTTTGCAGTGTCCTTGTCACACGTTACATGTACTTACCATAGTAATTACAGTAAATTATGCATAATTACATGCATATATACCCTATCCCTATAGTAAGTACATGTAGTTGCTTAATATTACTCCGTACTTAAATATATAATTAATTACACTGTAACAATGACACATTAAAATAAAGTGTAACCTAAACTTTTAACATAAATATGTATGAGCAAAATATTGTCAGTACACATTTTTATCCAATAAAATGCTCTTTAAAATGTTACTAATTTCCTTGAGTTTTCCAAGAATGTAATTTCTCCTAATATTGCCAAGTTTTGCATGAATATGGGAATAAAGAGGGAAAAGATTAGTCTTTTTGGAAGAACAAGCCCTTTAAAATATATATAAATATCAGCAACTTCCTGTTGGAACAGGAAATACGTCAACAGAGGAAAGCAAATTGCACTTATGAATACAGTGCAAGTAATTAAAAAACACATTCAGCATATGTTCAGGCCTTGTTCTAACACACATTGTTGTTTTTTTAGTACATTAATTATTAAACGACCAGCCTTACACCTGTAATCCAGGTGGGTGAATTATAAAGCATGTAGAGAGAGAAGAGCAGAGATAGTTCAGGCCTCGACACACCCATATATAAAAAGTCCCGCTAGTTGTGATTCACATTTCAAGCATTTCTTCCCATATGAACTGCGTCATTCCTTCAAAAGCCTGCCGATCCCTCTTTTTGGAAAAGTCTCGTTACCTGAAGTGTAGGAAAAGCAGACTTTATAGGGAGATATCCATCAGCGGAGCAGATGTCTGGCAGTCCAGTGTCTGTGGTCTTAATATTTTTCTTCCAGACGCTTTGCAGAAGAACATGCTGTCATGCTCTCTTTAGCAGCTTGATAACATGGCTGGATCCTCGTCGCTTGCGCAAAATCAAAACAGCGCAGTTGTGTCCGCTCCACACGGTTCGACACCATCCACGCCTCTCCCACAGGCAGCGGTTCAAAGTTCAAGTGCTTGTCATGTGATAATTCCAGACTCTTCTGAAATAAAACACTCCAAAGTCCCTCAGAGCTCCACACACACCGATCTGAAGTGCTTTCAATTTTCATGCGCAGTGAAACTCAGGCGGGACAATAGTAGCAGAACCTGATCCCCTGGCCGTCTGCCCCTACGGCATCTGCTCAGCAACTCATGCAACGAAACAAAGCCGACGGGTTGGAGAGCATTCCAGGAGACATGGGGGAAGATCGCACTCGTGGGATGTTCATAACTAAATAGAGTTACGCAATGGTGATCCACAAACATCCTTATGGCAGTGGCACATCATGTTACACAAACAAAGGTTATGTTTGGAACAGCACACAACCATACTAATCATATAGTGCAGTATATATAGTATGCATACTGTGTGAACAATATGCTAATTTTCTAGGGATGCACCAATAAGAAGATTTTGCATGATACTGATAATTCTTTATAATTGAAAGCAGATAATTTTAAGTCTAAATCCAAATTTTTATATTATTTTTGAGAGCCTGATTACAAAAACAAAAGCCATGTCACTTCAACATAAATTATTCTAACATATACAGTGCTGTAGTCTAGTTTTAAAATTAATTATATAAATAATCAAAATGCATGTTCCATGGATAAATAAATTGAAATAGCCTCTTCAAGGACAATTAAATTATTTTAATTAAATCATAATGTTGATGAAAATGATATGAGAAAATAAAAGTGCAAGTTATAATCAATAATGCATCACTGTTTAAAAAAAAAGAAACATCTAAAATTAATACTACGGTTTCAAATAACAGCACTGCTGAAGCTGAAGAGCTGAATGAACACGGGAAACTGAAGTTAGCGGGTTAATTAACTCAAAACGCATCCTATATGAGATTAATCAGATATTTATACAACATAAACATAATATTACTACTTATATCTGCACAAAATAACACAAATGTACTAAGTTACGTGATGGTCATAATGTGTAATCTATACCAATATGGTGGCAGATATATCATGCATCCTTAATTTTCTATATTCTACTTTTTGCCATTAGTATAAAATTGAGTGAAAATGCAAAAAATAACCATAATTTATATTATATCTAGATGCCATTTGATACATTTAACTTGCATAAAATTGATGCACTTGTATAATACTCAAGTGGTGACAATGTAGTATGTGTATATAATTTATATATACACAAATTATATACACACATTTTGTGTGCGTGTACACATACATACACACATACAGAACTGAAGCTAGACACTTGCTATAAAAATGCAACAACAAAAAACAAAACAAAAAAAATCGGCAAAAAATAATCTAAATGCCAAGGCTAATTGAGCTATTTCTGATTCTTGAATCTTAAAGTTTAGGACGTTCATAATAGCAACATCTCCCACTAGAGCAGTGTGGAGCTTCAGGCACAGTGTCTTGTGAGTGTGTGTTTATGTAATCCAGAGATGAGTCACAGTAACTCTCCTGTTCCAAGCCTGCAGCCACACACACACCATTGTTTGAAATTTTTTGTTTCAATATGGCAGTCATGGGCTCACTCATAATTCATGAAGACTTGCCGATATCAACAGAGCCACGGAAAACACTCTGAATTTGATTGAGAAGTATTTTGTTTTCATGCTCCAGAACTAGCGATTAAAACAAGTGTCATTTTTCAATTATTGGCATTGCCAAGGGCAGACTGACATGCAAAATGTCCAACCACAATTCGTTCTTTACATTCCATTTAGAAAAAACTAATTAGAAACTAGTAATCCAGATGCGTAGTGCAGCATATCGGGCTCATGGTGAAATTGAAATGTAATGTAATTGAAATAAATAAATATTATATTATTTAGTCTATAATCCACTCCATCAGCTATTGATCAACCAAATCAGTTATACACACGGTGTCAAGTGAATGCACTTTTATGAATGTGTCATTTGAATGTGTCAACCACCAATTGACCCTTTGCAGGGAGCTTGATTGACAGGTGATCTGACCAATCATACTTCACCATCCGCCATTTTGTACGACAAAGCAGTCAGGAGAGTTAGTAGATTAACATGGGAGGATTTGAACTTGAGAAGCGGAGTGTACTGACGCCTTTCCGCGGTTAAAACAACATTCCTTCTGATGTTCATTCATGTTTATTTGATGCTATAAATGAACTAGAAGGAAGAGATGATCGGTTCACGAGCAGCTTTAACTGAGGCGACACAGCGATCTGTCACGACACATTAAAGAGCCACAAAACGGTATTTATTGTTTAAATTTCTTTTTAAAAATTACCAAATTTGAAAAGGTGAGACTTTAATGTTTAATATCAAAAATAACCGAAAAGTAACCTGGTCTGTCCTGTCTGTCAGTGTGTTGTCAGTCTCCTCTCTGCTCCGCAATGTATTTTTCACTGTGTGAGAACATGGTGTGTGTGAGAGCGGCGTAGCTTGTCGGACAAAGCGACAGTAACTAAGGGGAGGGCGGGTCTTTGCGAATGGTCAATTGGAATATATTTGATATGTATTTTCCAGCTTTGAAAAGCAGGCGTTTGGGACGATGAGATTAATAATACAGAAATAAAAACCAAGCGATCAACAAAATAATGTGGCTGGTTGAGACAAAAGGATGGTAGGATTCACCACTGGCTCATTAATAATGATTTAACATAATAATATAGCTTTTACATCAGGATGACAGTGAAATGGGACTGTATAGAATAGCATTTGCAGAAATTCAACGACTCACAAGGGAACCAATAAAGTGTGATTGACAGATTGGAAATCCATTACAAATTCACTATGAGTAAACTGGAAACAATGTCCCAGATCTGGTTGTGGTTTTATGCTGAAATCTGTGATCAATTATAGTGGGGGGAAAAAAATGGTGAGAGTTCACCCAGTGGAGGAAACGGGACATCCCTGTCCAGTAATACACTCTCTCGCCCTCCAGATGGAAAATAAAAACGATCAGCAGCAACCCAGCCCTCGATGACTATCACATCTCTGTCGTTTCCCCACTTTCAATAAATCTATCCATCCCTACTCACAGAGCAACAATATAAATCTATCTAAAGAGGCTAAACGAACACTAAGTGGAAAGAGTGAAGGCTGAGAAACTCTAAAAGGAGGGAGATATCTTAAGCAGATGTCTTTTGTCGACTTGCTGGAAAGAAATTCAGCAGGCTAGTGGTGAGAAATGATTTCTCAGGCTGCCTTTTTGACCTCACTCGCAACACAAACATCAAGTAAAAGCCCTGGCCACAAACACGAATCCCAGAAATCCCTTGACTGCATCTTCTAATAAACAGAAGAGCGCACAGACACATGCCGCTAACCCCGAACATGCATCTCTGGTCGTGCTGGGCTCCGGAGGCAAGAGCTCAACAACTAGACGCGTGTGGCGTCTATAAATACCTCAAACTGGATGTGAACATGTCGACTGGGTCGAGAGCTCGGCCGAGGAGCTCCACTGCAGACACAATTGATGTTTGCCTAATGTCTGGTTCAGATTACACGATTTTAGCCCGATTTTGGCACGATCCGTTTGATGTAGGGTGTCGTGGGGATTCGTAAACGACAACCGGCGTCGGGACGCAAGATTCGATCGTTTCATCTCATATAGTGTCTCATAGTGGGCGACATCACACTAAAAAGACTAGCATGTTTAGTCCTCCACAACGCAGTAGTCCAGCGTGACGTCTACACATTTCCATGTTGTAAAATTGTTATTGTTGTTGTTGGCGTATGACTACCAACGCAATGTCATTGTCATTGAAACCAATGCAGATATTCTGGAAAGCAAAAGAGCTGCATGGTCACACACACATTTATTCTGAACAGTTGCGATACACAGTGTGGACTAGGGGTGTCACGATTCTCCTCGATTCGATTAAATTTTCGATTCTAAGGTCACGGTTCGATTCGGTTCTTACATTTATTTATGATAAAGCACAGGTTGCTGCCATTTTTAGACCAGACTTGGATAATATCTGACCTTTGTTTACAATGTACCACACTACATTGTCAAATTTAAAACATTAAGAACATAATGTAACAACTTATATCTTCAGTCAATAGAAAACTTAAACAAAATAACCTGCCATCTAGTTTCTCTTTTGTAACTGGAGTCTTATTCACAGAAGATGACATTCAAGTTCACAACAAAACACACAAACAGTTGTTGGTTTAACCGATAAATCTAAGAGTCGCGCAGCACCACGTCTTTAAAATTCGCCCGGCAGCAACGGCTCAATGCAGCAACAAAACTTCATTCCACATCGCCACGCATCCAGTGTGAAAGTCCCTTGACTCGCAGCACTTCAACACGCATGTTTTTTTCCGCTTGACAAGCCGACCGAACGTGGCATGGGGGCGTGGCGACGATTACATTTTTTTATTCAAAGTTCGAGATTGTGACACCTTTAGTGTGGACATCAATAATTTTAGATATACCAATCGGATGCACAAATAATCGGACTTGTACTGACAGTGGCTACCTTTACATGCAACCAAATAATCCATTAGTAATGGGATTGACGGCTCAATCGGACTGAAAAGCTTTCATGTAAACACCTTTATCGATCCGATTAAGCTCGATCTGAATTTCGATCGCATTGAAAGGGGGTTTATTCCCCCTTTTAAATAGTGTAATGATGTATGACGTGCGGAGCGAGCTGTTCTTCCTGTTGAATAAAGTGTTGTATAAATGAGTGTCCCATCTTTCTATAATTCTCCTTTCACTGCGTCTGTGAAGTGGAGCAGGACAATGTCCCACCAGTCCTTGTTTCGGATTCTCATCCCCAGACGACTGGTTTTGGGCATTTTTACTGCGTGATAAATATGAGCAGCACAGAACAACGGTTCATATGCTCAATGGGTCTCATTCATGAAACACGAGCAGAACGAATTCTTGTGTAAATCGTGTGTAAAGTGGTTCTGGCGTAAATTTTCGGATTCATTAAAATGTTCGTATTTTCCAAATGTTAGTTGGTACGAAAGAAATCTACACCTGCTCCCAACCACGTGTAAATAGTGCGTTTAACTTCCGAACGTTTTGCTCATTAATAAGACTGCATTTTAATTCACCTTAATCGGGGACATATTTACACAGCATTTTGAAAAAATAGCTATTATATTAATTACATAAGTTTTTTCTTTTTACTTTTATTATAAGAGCCAGTAATAGCATCTGCAAACGGAACACTTTAATCACATAATTAATTGCTCAATACGGCTCGGCTATATTTTTTCGAAGTGAACTAATTCGTTTTTTGCAGTCGAGCTTCATGTCGAACCATTTTCTCTTCACTTCTGGGACTGTTCGATTAACAGATGAAACTCCAGTAACTGCATCTGTAATATCTGCCAAGCTTGCTTTTTTTAGGACCTGATACGCCACTATGTACGCTTGAAATAACAGGCGCTGTAGGCTTTTAGTGCATGTGCGCGTCGGCGGGTGTAACGTTATTGCGCTCAGAAAAGCGCCCGTTAGAACAGCGCATCAGCAGCGAATGACATGTTTAACCGGCAAGGCTTTAAAGCACATGCAAATAATTAATTTTTATAAACTACAGTGTCCCGTTCCTCTGCATTTCATGTGAATATACGTCGCGCTGTACAGTAGGCTATGTTGAGACGCAGGCGCCAGAACTGCAAACTGATAGAATGCACGATCCTACGATATTTATTCAAAAGCAGATCGTGGAGACATTTTAATCATAATATTTGACATAATATTTGACGGTGCCCAGGGCCCCTTAGATGTCCTGGGCCCCTGGGCAATTGCCCAATGGTTAATCCGGCCCTGTTATGTGGCGTTTTGAATGAACTTCTGATAATAAAATATTATCTGATAATGAGAATTTTTTATTTTTCATTCGCTTTTAAGAAGACATGTTGAAATCCTTCGTTTGGTGTCATAGTATGATGCCCATATATAGTTGTCAGTCGGATTTAATGGGCGGGATTTATGGTAATTGAGAATGAGCGTGAACGCGCGTCCCATTTACGACAGATTGGAATTCATAACACACACACACACGTTTCACTATCACATCTGACGTTTACGAAGTATTTGTGAATCAGGAGAAGAATTTTCGGGAAGGTCTCTTTACGCGCAGATCACTCACATATTTACTCGTATATTTACGAATGTTTCATGAATGAGGCCCATTGTCTCCAAATTATGACCAGAAATGGATAAATATTAAGTCTGATGTTTAAAACAAATAAAGAACCAGTGTAGGAGAATAGTTATGTGCTTATAATTATTATATGTAATTATGTTATTATTAATATTAAACTGCAGGAAACTCTGTATATTCGTTCAGTGTGCGCATGTCAAAAATTATATTCCGATTTGAAGCTTGTGAAATATAAACGCACACATCAACCCGATCACGTTTAACGTTCATGTAAACACTACGTTCGGATTCATCAATCAGAATGAATTCAGTCCGATTGAAACAAAAGTTGTGCATGTAATCGTAGCCATTTTGTATGTCTCCATCGATCACACCTGATTCAACTCATGAGCTCATTAGTCGAGACTGCACGGCCTGGGTGTCAGATATAGAGAGACATACAAAATGCTGGTGGTACTCCAGGACAGGTTTGTAACATTTTATATGTGATCATACATATTATATTAGATACAATAAAAAACAAAACAAAACGAGATAAACTCGGAAGCTGACCACACTAACAAACTAGACAATTATTAAACGACCAGTCAACAATCACTGACCCATCCCTAACAGAGCGGGAGTAAAAAAAAAAGAGGTTCAGTCATTAATGCATTGAGCCACAGGGAGGATTTAGAGACACAGACTCAAGGTGTGTGGTCCCACATCCCTGCCAGTGTTTATGGAGTAAAGATCTCTGAGATTTCCCTGTCAGCTTTACTCAGCGAGCACTTCCCGGCTAAACGAGGAGATGCATGAAATCTTTTAAAGCTCCAGAAATGCCCACAGTACACACCTTGTTTCCACGTGAGTTGGTTTAACGGGTCCTGCCAGCACTGGAGGCCACAGGGAAGCGTTCACTGCGAGAGCCATCTGCTTCACGGATGCCTTCCGTTAAACGATTTTTATAGCCGATGATACATGCACGGTCAAACATAGCGTTCATACGGTGGTAGGAAATCCCTTCCGTCAACAAGACCATCAATATCCCTCTTCATGAATATAATAAACACCAGCCATGCCGAGAATCAGATTACTAGCTAGACGACTGTTTGGCTCTGTACCCTGGATGGCAGTTCAATAGCGATACGCTATGCAGGCTTTTAACTAAATGAAGAAAATGCAGGTGAAACGTAAAGTTGGTGGTGCACACCTAGATTTCAATGTAATAAAACCTGTGTGGATTTGGTGACACTCAGACTAATGCTGTCGAAATTGAACGGGGAGCAGATGGAGGCGGATGAGACCCGCGAGACCCCTATGGAGCCTGTGCTCATCTCTCGTCTCAGACAGTCTGCATCACGCAAATCCAATCAAAAATCAATAACTGGCCGGGTCATGCACAAAATGAAATTGAGGCAAAAAATATCACCTTTTTGTAAGCTATCATTACAATTTGATGTACAATGTGCTATTAAATCAATGGCATCCACTGTTTATATATTTTTTTTTTTTTTAAAGATAGTAAATTTAACAGTAAAATAGGGCTGCACGATTATGGCCAAAATTATAATCACGATCATTTTGATCAATATTGAGATCACGATTAATTATCCCAATTATTTGTTGATTTGAACCAAAAAAATTTTTTTATCACATAGGCTAATTATAACTGCCTTCACATCCATATTGTGCTACATTTCCTGCTAATGTACACATATGTGCATCAAAATAAAATGGGTCCTTTTATTCACCAAAATTCAGTGCATCTCCTTAAAGAATAAATACAAATAATGTATTATTTTATATTGTATTTATATTTTATATACATTGTATTTATAATTAATATTAGGATAGACTAGAGACACTATTGCTCGTGCGCAGAGTCAGACACACTCGGTCTCTCTCGCCCAGTTCGCTTTGCTTTTGTCCAGTCCGGCAAAACATTCTAGTTTCTACATCTAGAAACTAAGCTGCGCAGGGAACAACTCTGATTATTGGCTCATGGAGTCACATGATCAGACCGTGGTTTACGGAGCTAGATTGGCAAAAAAAAAAAAAAAACGTTAATATGGAGCGTTCTATGAACGGAATGACGCATTTTAAATATCGCATTATCACGCGAATTTAATCGTGGGAAGCCAAAATCGTGATTAAAATGTGATTCATTGTGCAGCCCTACAGTAAAAGACTAAAAAATTTAGTTTATTTGTCTCCTACTATATACGGTGAAAAACTGGAATAGGGGCAATTTAATTTCATGCAATTTTACAGACAAACACTGTTAGTTTTTGGAAGTAAAAAAGAACAAGTCATTTTTAAAACTCATAAATTGACATTCCCAGTATCCCAGATCTCATTTGATGGCTTTTCAGTGAAATTACTGTTTTTTTAATTTTTTTTCTTATCAGTTATGTACATGAAGCTTATAAAAAAAGAACAACAAAGTAAAAGTAAACCTATAGTTCTTCTTACACAACATTACACAAACATTTTTATGAACTAAAAACTAAGTGACTGTTAGTCCAAATTATTTCGATGCCATAGATGCTGTAAATGGACCTTACGCTGAATTTCATTTGGAATATTCTGCTAAACCAAAAGACTTAATGGAAAGGCACAGAGCATCATTGTGGCATGTGGTTAGATTATATATGTAAATACTTGCGTTTGCTAAATAACCAAGAAAATAAACACAGGAAGTGACAACAACCACAGAACCAAAACCAGCATGAAAGCCAAGATCTGATCCACCACTAATTCCCGTCATTCAACATTTGGCAACTAGCAGTCCCACTAACAGCCCACATGTCATTTCCTCTGCACAAGTACAGGCAAATCTTGTTTTGGTCAACTGAATAAGTATAATCAGCAGCTGTAAGCCTCAGTTCTCAGAGATTTTATCACATTCTGTGCATGTTTTTATAAATGATAAAGCTGGTAAGGTTGATAACCACACCAGGTTGAGCCAATGACACAAAAAATTATAAATATTCAAACAGGACTCACTCTGATCGCCGCCGACCTTCCATGCCATCTGGTAGGAAGAGCTTGATGGTCGACACTATACAGCCATGAGTGACTAAAAAGAACAAGAGAAAACCGGGTACATAAATTAGTGTTGCATGGGCAGTGGTCGTACAAAAAAAAGACATGGAAATTATTATTTTCATAAGAATTTAAAGAAAGGTACAGGTTATCCCAAACATAAACAGGCCATAAAATTTTTTATAACAAGCACAAATAATCAGCTTTAAAAGTGAGTTTGTGATCATCAAAAAAATCCAGAGAAGATTTCCTTGCGTTCTGATGAGACGAAGCCAACTTGTGCCGCAACAATGCTAAGAATTAAACACCCAAATGTGACTGGAATAAACTGGAAGCTAATTTTAATACCTTGCCATTTAAAATACAGCGCTCCTAACAGGCTCTCATTCCATCTCTCAAATCTATGCTTACATTAGTTTTAAAAGGGTAAGTTACTTTGCATTTGTATCTGATTGTGAAAGCGTCCCATTGCATGTACTTAAGTTGCAACACGTCCAGAGCAGCAATCAACCAGCACTCTTGGGTTTCAAAATTGCATCTCTGCCATCACAGAGTCTTCGAAAAGTGCCGTTTGTAACAGCTGCATTTGTGTCAAAGACTTTCAATAAAAGGTGTCCTCTATTACACTACCAAAAAAACAGGGCCCCGAATTAACACTAGTCAAGCAGCAAATACATTTTAATAAAGGAATATTTAAAAAAGGAATATTTTTAGGTACACATCCACACCTGCATTACACACAGTTAGGCCATTAAAAGAAGAAAAAGTGTGATTATTCCTTAAATTAATTTTTTATTATTATTAAATTGAGATATCTAAATTCTACTGTACAACAGTAATATATTATCAAGTTTACTTTTATTTTGATGTGTTGTGGTGAAGACCTTTGAGTTTACGAGTGTTAATGATGTAACAATAGTTTTTCTTAAATTAAACTGTAAAATGCTGATGAATTCAGTGACTCTCAGAGCGGCTCTGAAAATGCATTCATGTTCTCATGTAGTGAGACTGCAGAGACTGAAAAACACAGCGAGCGCCGTGTGTGTGTGTGTGTGTGTGTGTGTGTGTGTGTGTGTGTGTGTGTGTGTGTGTGTGTGTGTGTGTGTGTGTGTGTGTGTGTGTGTGTGTGTGTGTGTGATAAATGAAACCGCACGTCTGCGCCACTCATTCACACAAAGAACATGCAGGATTTGTATTTAAATAGTATTACTCTCGCGCCCAGACGCATTCTCAGGTATACCGAAATTTGCCACTGATTGATTTAATGTGAATCATTGTGACCGAATTAAAGGGATAGTTCACTTTAAAATTAAAATTCTGTCATCATATACTCACCCTCAAGTTGTTTCAAACCTTTATGAATTTCTTTCTTCTGCTGAACACATAGGAAGATATTTTGAAGAATGTCAGTAACCAAACAGTTAACTGGTCCCATTGACTTCCATAGTATTTTGTTTTCCTACTACGGTAGTCAATGGGACCAGTTAACTGTTTGGTTAACAACATTCTTCAAAATATCTTCATTTGTGTTCAGAAGAAGAAAGAAATTCATAAAGGTTTGAAACAACTTGAGGGTGAGTATATGATGACAGAATTTAAATTTTAAAGTGAACTATCCCTTTAATTCGGTCAGTGCCATTAAAAGTACGGTTCGGTACCCAACCCTAATCCACACCTGCATTACAGACAAACACACATCACCACTAATACAAACAGGCTTTCCTCACCTTTCCGGGTATTCTCGGTCACATCCACCCCGAACTGAATGATGTCACCGGAGAGCACCTCGCAGGGAGGGCTCTCCTCCGACCCCCGGCTCAGACGCTGGCTGTTGATGAAGGTGCCATTGCTGCTTTTGGTGTCCTGGAGATAGAACTGTAAACAGAGGAGAGACGGAGAGATTACAGATGAGATCAGATATAGCACTAGACTGAAAGTGTGCAGAACAAACATGCTAGACGAAAGAGAGCAATGGTTAAAAAAGAGGAAGTGCTCGAGCTAAACTTGCATTGCCAAGAGGTGAAATAATTTAATGCAATGCACATAGTTTATAGAGGTCGACAGGTTCATACAATACAGATTATAAACACATTTTTAAGGCAGTGGCAAAACTTAAAAAATATTATTTAACTAGATAGGGAATAATAATACACTTATCACCCCAGTTAAAAAAACAAATTAAAAATTGGTTTAGGTCATTTAAATAAAGCTGAAATAAAATAAAATATAAATATTAAATGGCAAAACACTGAAATTAGTTGAAATAAAAACTGAAATAAGTCTAATTAAAGCTATACAATAAAAAAAAATAAAAAAAAATGTCAAAAGCACATAACATACAATTATTAAAACTTACATTTAAAATGAAAACTGTAAATATAAAAATAACAAATACTATAAAATAACTGAAATAAGATTCAGTACTACAATTAGGCTACTAAAACTCAAATTGAAATATACATTTAAGCTTTAATATTTGTAAGAAAAACTAAAAGACAAAAGCATAATAAAATTCAAACAAATTAAAAGCTGATTCAAAATATTAATAAATACTAAAATAACATAGAAATTATACTAAAATACCACTGCATCACCCATCTGACAAATGTATTGCTCACTACTGTGATCAAGGTTGACCCAAAGGCAATGAAAAGTATCCTCTACACATTAGCTACAGATTTGCTTAAAATAGCCAATAACGTTGCTAGGAAATCAAGTGCTGAGCTGACCAGGCAAGCCCTCAACTCGTTTACTGATCGGCTACACACATACTAAAAACACCCATCGAGGGCACTGGAGACCTGGCTTTGTGCCCATAATTTGTAATTGTTTCATGTACTCAGTTCAACTTCATTCAGAATGAATGCTTCTGAATTTCCTCGCTCAGCCAGATGAATAGATCCACTGTCAAGCACGACTACATTACGAGTGACATTCATCTCCACCCACCGCCAGCATCCCACATCACGTGTCACTATGTGGGCATCACTGTTAACAGGTTCATCAGGTTAAGCCACAGGATGAATGCTGTCTCCTTCAATACAATGAGATCAAGGTTGCGCGAGATTAGGAACTACAAACCTGTCTTTATGAGGACGCGGAGAACATTTACACGAGTGTCTAACATTTAACAAGCATTTTACTTCACATCACGCGTACTGACTGGCTGTATGATTGAGCCAGAGTCGAGCGGTCTCTCATCCTCCATCATAACGTGAGTGAAATGTGATATTCGAGTTTGTTTCCTACATGTGGATTGGCTTGGAGACCGCATGACATTAGTGATGCATCTGTTAATAAGCAACCAGCTCATTTAGGAGAAAACACAGATTAGCTCTCATGTGCATATAGGACGGTTTTCGGTTTTGATTCTGAAATGCAATTATACTTAATAAATACAAATTAGAGATGCACGATATATAGAAATGCAGGAAATGTACATATCATGATATCATATCGCAACAGCTTGTGATTTTAATACTCCAAAATATTACAAAAAGTCCAAGTGTTAGGTAGACACGGACAGCAGGGAGTAGATTGGACACATGGCTTTTACATACATATGTGACATTCTTAGGGTGCGTTCACATCTGTAGTTCGGTTCATTTGGTCCGGATCAAGAGCGAAAAATAATTCAGGCGTTTTGGTTCCTTTTCACACCACACTGATCGCTCTGGTCCAAATCAGTTGATGAAAAAAAACAAAATGCAGTCACGTGACGATCCACATCACTCGTTGGCCAGATGTGTATTGAACGTATTTCTATAACTCCACTTCGATTGGTCATAATTAACGTGCGGGGAAACTCCAACTCTTGGTAGTAAACAAAGAAGGAAAATCCGGCAGACATCACGTCGCTTTACTATGGAGAGACGACTGGGCTGATTGTATCCCTGGTCATAGTTTATTATATAGTTTGTCTACGTCATTTTAGGCAAAAAATAACATTTGAGAATGAAGCGAGGATGCGGCTTGAAAATAATGCACACCGCGAGTCACTTCGGGAGGAGACGTGCATTAATGTTGCTAAACAGTGAGATAATACACCGACTATGGCAGCTGGTTTAGTCCAAAAATGCGCAGTTCTTTGGCAGTTGGGTTTTGTTCGAGGTCGGATCACGTTCTCACCACAAACGAACCGCTCCAGAGTTCGTCTGAAAGCGTACCGAAGTTGCTGCATTCACACCGGCACAAACCAACCGCACCACGGGGGACAACAAACCCTAGTGCGATACAACCCAACTATAATGAGGCAGGTGTGAAAGCACCTTTAAATGTTACTAAAGCCACGTTTCCACCACAGGAACTTTCCCCAGGAACTTTCCCCAGGAACTAGGAACTTTGGGCTGGTACTCGGTGTGTTTACACCGCAGGAATCAGGGTCTAAATGAAGTTCCGGGTAAATATTTCCCCCTCAGAAAGTCCCTGCTGGCGAGGTAGTACTTTTTCAAAGTTCAGGAACTTTCGGGGGAACATGCCGATTGGTTGAGTTCACGCCGCATTTTGATTGGTTGACTCCACGCAGCATTTTATTTTAACCGCCTTTTTTTTTTTTTTTCACGGTTCTTGGCTTCGTGCAGTAAGAGTTGTCTCTGTCTGCAAATATGGAATTTAATAAAAAAAATACGACCGCTGGACGGACAATGAGGTCCAGGCTTTAAGACCACTGGTCTCGTATTTCCAAAACATCACACAAGCAGCACAGCTTGAATCTCCTCCATACTTAATATTAACGTGCCGCTCAAAACTGATTACTGTCCGTCCCAGACAGTGAGGAGCAGTCGCGCGCAGTTCTATGTCTGAACTGGTTATTGAACCCTGGTCTGAACCCCAGGTTATTTTATGTTTAAGAGAAAACTAACATAAAATCTCACAGCATTCGCTGTAACATGGAGACTGCACGCTTATGAACACTGTAGGAAAACTAATACTGGCTTTTGGGTGATGGGTATAAATAAATATGGGAAAAAATCGATTTTGAATCGACCACATTTTAAAAATCGATTAATCGAAAAATCGATTTTTTTGCCCAGCCCTATTGTTAAATAAACCTAATGTAGGCCTACCTGAAACCCTAAACCCTTATGGTGTACACTAACATTAAAAAGACACTTTTACTTTTTATGCAATGCCACAGTAAAACACTGCTGTTCACTTTCAGAAGTCATTGGGATGCTTTCTTCTCACAAAAAGAATGAGAAACAAGAAAAATGCATGTTGGTTATATCATTTTCAGTTTTTAAATATAATTTAAATGACACGCTTAAGCATAATTGTATCGAATATCGCATTATTTAACAAGTTATCGCATTTTTTTTCAATATCATGCAACCCTAATGCAAAAACTTTAAGCCAGGCAACAGCAACGTAATGCATCCAGAAGCAGAATGTGTGTATGCATCAGCTGGATCCCAATATAGCGGGATGCCATGTACGGTCCTTCAACTTTGCTTAGTGACTTTAAACACCCAGAATTAGTACGGTAAGTGTACAAGCAAATGAGAAAGAATGGAGAAGCACAAATGACACATCATATTCCCTCCTATTTCCTCTTGCTAACGGTTGTTCTGGCTGTATTCTGAGGTTATTGCGGTCACTACGCTTACATTTGTTCAGTTTTCTAAAAGACCATAATGTTAACATAATGCAACAACTGAAAAACTGAATAAATGAGACAAATGAAACATGACAACAAACACCTTCCCAGATCACCTTTTTCATGGTTCATATTTTTCAGTACACCGATAAAAAAAAGAAATACTTCAATTAGATCGAACAATATCTATTGATAAAATAAGGATTATTTAATGAACATTAAACACAGGAAATATAAAAACATGTATGCACTATGCAGGGATTGCCAAAAAAAATTTGTAAACATTTTATTGACATACACCCTGAGATTTAATTCTTTCCAAATATAACTTCAAGTCATCTGGTGAAATTGTTTTCATTTTTGTTTTAGAATATGGTGCAAAAGTTCATTTATTTCAGTACATGCAAAGTGAGATATTTCAAGCCTTTATGTGTTATAATTTTGAAGATTATGGCTTACAGTTTAAGAAAACCCCAAATTCAAAATTAGAATATTGTGAAAAGGTTTTAAGCTGTAATCCATAATCAAAATTATAACACATAAAGGCTTGAAATATCTCACTTTGCATGTAATGAGTCTATATAATATATTAGTTTCACCTTTTAAGTTGAATTACTGAAATAAATGAACTTTTGAACTATTCTACTTTTTCGAGTTTCACCTGTAAAGCAGAAAAACTAAATATACGAATGTCAGTTTTTTTCCAGAATCGTGCAACTCTGTTTTCAATTCATGCTTTTCATTTTTCACCCTGCCTTACTAGGTAGTGTAAAATACTTGATGCGTCATAATTATAGTCAAGCGGTAGCAGTTTGAGGAGGAACTTCAGCTTCCCTTCATTAATCAACAGCTGGCGTGTTAAATATTCATTTAGTAATATACTGGGACACCATCACTAAAGCACCTGCATCTGTCACAGTGACTGTCAAGTGGCTACTACCCAGGGGGTGAGTGAAATAAAGAGAGATAGTGTGAAGGAAAAGAGCAAGAGAGATTTTTTATGTCAGGGATTCGCCCCCACATCCCATCGTCAAAGATCACATTAGCATTCCAGCAAAGAGACGCCAGCCTTCGGTCTCTGACGGACTCAACACAAATCTGAGGTGAACTTATTCAGCACATCTCAAACAGGTGTCAGTGTTCCCGAGAACAGTGTGAAGGTCATCATTTATCCTATTAGAAATCTCCTTATACTCTCTACCTAATTATTAACATGGTCAAATGTGAGTCCTTCTGCTGCAGACTGGAACTATTTTGAGTGCAGGTTATATATAAGCTCTACCGAAAGGCACTATTACCCGATGCAAACAAGTGCAGAGAAGATTTGTGCAATTAACACTTCCAAGACTGATAATTAAAAGGAAAGGGGATCATGGGAAGGAAGGAGGTGGATCATCAGCTTCTGTTCTGCTGGTTTAACAAAGACATTTTTACTCTAGTTGGGTGGTTATGCCAACATAAAGGCAACTAATATACTAATGTACACTCCTATTAGGGCTGTAAACGATTAATCGCGATTAATCGAATCCAAAATAAAAGTTTGTTTACATAATATATGTTTGTATTGTGTATAATTATTTTGTATATATAAATACACACACATGCATGTATATATTTGAGAAATATTTAACATTTATATACTGCATATATATTTTTATATGATTTATATTATATATAAATATAACTATTTTATATATAAATAACAAAAAAAAAATCAAATGTATACATGCATGTGTGTGTATTTATATATACAAAATAATTATACACAATACACATATATTATGTAAACACAAACTTTTATTTTGGATTTGATTAATCGCGATTAATCGCTTACAGCCCTAACTCCTATATTTAAATATGTCATGAAAAGTTAAAAATTAAAAAGGGTTCATATTTGCAAAAAATCTACTTTCTCAAAAAAGTAAACACTTGCTTAAAGTTTTTACAAGTAATTATTCAAGTCAACAGGTGTCAGGTGTTGAGATTCAGTGTCTGCAAAGAAGATATGTAAATATAACAGACTGCACACTGATCTTGTCTTGGATCTCCAAACATATCGTCATATTGTATAAACAGCACAAACATATACACAAACTCTAAAATATTGAAACGCCATGTTAATGTTTATGTCTGACACACGTTGTCTGTGCAAGCTCATTTTTATTACAAGGAGATTCAGTGGAATCCATTACTTCACTGTTCTACTGAAAATAGTACAAAATATGCCTGGGCGATAAGCGATACATCAAGATTGTGATCAAATTAACGTAGATAACGAGAAGCTCTGGACATTTTATGCTCGATTATGGATTAATCTAACAATCACACAGCAGAAATAAACGAGAAAACAGCCAGTCAGTGCATGTCGCTAATACGTGATTTCTGTGTGTCTGTAAGAATGAATGGCGGGATTTCGTCCGATACACACACACACACACACGTGTGTTCATTGTGTTTTCAGCATCTGCCGACTCAATATATGAAGACATTAACACATGAACTTCATCTCCAGAGATGCTTTGAGAGACACTTCACAAGCTTTTCACCGTTTCATTTGAGAAAAACTACCATCTGAAACTGAAACCAAGATCTACGCAAAAAGTTTGGTTTAACTTCAAGAAATTATGACAAATATATCACTACTGTATTCTAAAACATACTTCTTAAAGTAGTAATAATATTTCCAAGGAATACCATACAACCAAGATATTTTTTAGCTATATGTTTTACATTTATACAGTTCTGTTGTGCAGCATCTTATTTGACAAATAAAAATGCAATTTTAATTGTTATTTTTTCATTTGATTACATTTCAAAAGCTTCATTAAGTTTATACATTTGTATTAAATCAGAAAAACAGAATCCCAAAATTAAAAGTTTGCTACTCTCTGTGGAGTTTAAATTGTGAACAAACAAGTTTACATTCATTCTCAAGATCGAAAAAATATGTGGAAAGCATTTCCTTCCCCATTAATAGTAAATGAATATCATGATATCAATATCGTATGATAATCGTGATAATATTTTTGGCCATATCGCTCAGCCCTAGAACAAAAGCTCACATCATATTGTCTGTGTTAGTCTTCCTTTGCCATATCAGCCAAAGGCCACAAGATTTATTCCTCGGGAAACGCTCTCAGAGCCAACGCTGAGATTTTGAAGGAATGCAGACAGAGTTTAAGCTTCAAAAGCAAGTCTACACCTAAATCATTCCTACCTGTAAAGAGCTCCATCCAGGGATGGGAAAACAAACAGCCTGGCTGAGGAAATTAACATTGATCGGTACAGCCTGTGTAAAGCAGATCAGCGATAGCGAAGACACTAACCCGCTAAGCTAGGTTGCTTGCTAATCAGCAGGTCAGGCAATAAAGCAACCTTAACCTCAATCCTCAAGAGTTCTTTAGTAGAACCAATCAATAAGAACCTGGAAAGCTTCAATCTGATCACTCAAGATGGAAATGTGATGTACACAGAAAACAAATGGAAAATTGCTTGCAAGAAAAAATTTGGCAGACATTATTTAATGACCTGAATGAATAAAAAAAACGACTTCGCTACAGCAGAACATTCAAAACATCATTACCATAAACAGATAAAGATGATAACTATTCAGTGTATTCCCTAAACATTCGATCAGGCCCAGTGGAGATTTAAAATTCACTACCGGAGCAGAATGACTCAACCCTAAGTGGGGGTTAAAGATTTCAAAAGGCTCTGTGTGTGTGTGTGTGTGTGTGTGTGTGTGTGTGTGTGTGTGTGTGTGTGTGTGTGTGTGTGTGTGTGTGTGTGTGTGTGTGTGTGTGTGTGTGTTTTCCCTGGAAAACCTGAAGTCATGATGATGAACCCCCTTTCCCTGCCTTGTCAAGACAGCATCTATCGTAGAGTGGTTTCATCCACGTGTTCACTGTATTTCAACGTTGGTCAAATAGTAAAATACATCAGTGTTGCAGTATTATTATAGTGACACTTTTTTCGACAAAAAATTTGATTGGCAATGGCCTTTATGCACAGCTGCACTACTTCCTGAACTTCAGCTCCTTTGGTTCCTGTCTGCCATTATTGGACAAACTGATTAATCCAGGTGCGTCTGATTATTGTTGGTGGTCAGGCACACCTGGATTAATCAGTTTGTCCAATAAAGTGCAGACAGTGCAAGTTCTGTGTCGGATAACCGTTTGTGTTTTGGTCAGTGTGATCCAATCTACCCAATAGTATTTTTGACACCCCGGGTTGCCAATTGGTGGAAAACACAGCGTATTGCAGCCATGGAAGCCAGCAAAGTTGTGTCCTCAATCTGGCAACCCATATGAGCGTCAAGTCTGAAGGAGAGGTGGCGAGGGAAAAACTCCCCAAATATTTTGAATTTCGACGGCAGTATTTATTATTTCAACAGCAAGCTGTCAATATTTTTTTTTTCAGTGATAGGCCATGTTATGTCGATGGGCCGAATTTTTCTGTCCGAGCCCAACCCGTGTCCGACAGAGCAGTAACCGAACCCGACCCGAGCTCGGGTTTTTCTCATACTACTGACACATGTACGTTTGTTTGTGTGGAAAGCTCGCTTTTATTAAGCAACTGTAGGAAGGCATTCGGAAATGTCAACAGATGAGCGCATCAGCGACGAGCAACAAGCGCACTAACACAGGCGTGCATCCACGGGTTTCGTTGTCACGGCTACATAAATTTCCGCACACAAGAAGACGTTTGCTAATATTTTACATGTATTTTAATCACAAAAACGAACGTTTGCATCAAGTGAATTGGCCCCCATTTGCTACCTACATAATAAGCTGTTTTAAATTTAAAATGTTCAATGCCTTATCGCGCTGATGTGACCGAGCCCGACCCGAACCCCAACATCATTTCTAAATATTTGTCCGGACCCGGCCCATCGGGCTCGGGTCGGGTATCCATCCTCGATGGCAGATATACAGGTGAAACTCGAAATTTTTTAATATCCCACAAAAGTTAATTTATTTTGCCGCATTGAGGCAGTAATTAATGCAAAAGGGGCCCAAACCAAGTACTGATTATACTTTTCAGATTGCTGACATTTCTGTATTTAAAATCCCTTTCTTTATTGATTTCATGTACTATTCTAATTTTCTGAAATTTTGAATATGGGGTTTTCATAGCCGTCAGCCATAATCTTCAAAATAACAAATAAAGGCTTGAAAAATCTCACTTTGCATGTAATGAGTCTATATAATATATTAGTTTTTAAGTTGAATTACTGAAATAAATTAACTTTTGCACCATATTCAAATTTTTCGAGTTTCACCTGTATGTGTCATTACAGAATTTGCTGAGGGTGTACTTTACTTTCTACCTCAAGACATACATTTTTATTATACAAGTATTTTCTGACATCTGATGAGACTGATGTGTATTTTAGTCACATGATACTAGGCCAGAACTGGACTCCCAACTGAGTTTTCCCCCAATTCTGTCACCTGGAGTTTGGGTTCCTTGCCAATGTCGCTTAGTTGGGGACACTTAATATAAATATTACTTTTCTGACGCTGCTGCTGTATGAGAACTGAACTGAGCTGGACGAGCAGAACTGCTTTATAGATGAAATTAACTAATTTAATAATTGATAATCTTTACAACGGCACTAAATCAACATTGAATGACTTCAGCTAAACAACAGCCGAAATGCATAATTTACCTGTTATCCCTAAAGCTGCTTTTGAAACAATATGTATTGTATAAAGCAATATATCATTAAATGTGACTTGAGAGACGGCGTCCTGTACAGCTGCTCGAGATCTAGGGTGTGGGTCGCCCCGTGGGGCACTGGGTGAGTTCATATTAAGAAGGAGGCTCTGATAGCTAAAGTCAGCTGGTAGACAGTTGTCCTCGACTTGGTGCTTCCTATAATAACAACAGACTGTAAAAAAACGGGGTGCAAATGGAATCAGACTATTTTAAGACTCGACAACAGAACTCACACTTTGACAGAAAATATGCAACAGCCTGCAGCTAAAAATGCAAAAGGCACATAAGCAAATATGGAGGAGATGATCAGCAACACAGACTAATGGAGAGAAACACAATTTAATGAAACTAAGAGACTTTAGAAAGTGCCCTTGATAAATATATCGGGTACACGCACAAAATCAGCAGCTAAAAGCAGAATTAACTATTACATGAGATCATTCATATGTGCGACCAATAATTTCTAGTTCATAGCGTACATGAAAATGACTTTTTCCAAGCAATGAATTATTGATCAGTGATGTTAGACCAACATCACATGGATTAACTCTTCTCTGGTGTTTCCATGGCATCAGGTAAAAACCCAAATGTAAACAATCAAATTCATAATAACACTAGCTGATATTTATAGAGTTGCCAGGTAGAACCAAATCATTTCAAAGGGCTCGTTTTAATTTAGACTGAGCAGATGGTAATATTTACATTTGGATTGGATATGGTATTTACATATTGATACTAAGGATCAACTAAAACTAACAAGCTAGTGATACCAATAACCAGAAAACAGACCGCCATGATCTCACATGACTATCTATACCGATCTAGGCTCAACTCTTGCACTGTCATGACTGTCATTTTCGTTTATGGTAACATTTTTATTTTATTTTTACATGTGGATCTAGCACACAGCTCTCAATCAAGAAAGCAGTTACACCAGTTAGACGTGGTCACTTCAAGTAAATGCTACTGGTTGTTCAAACCAAATATTTAAAACTTAGTCCTATCAAATTGAAGTCGGCATACAGAAGTGTGGGATCCGCACGTTAAACATCGTTACAGAAAGGATAGTGGGAACATTATATTTATTTATACTACAGGGCCGTTGAATGCTTGAATCTGATTGGTTGACAAACGTTCTACGGTGTGCAATTATTTTCAGGGAACCGCACGGCTAAAGTAGTTCCGGCAGGTCTTGACCTCATTACAGCTCCATATCACTTCGCGTAGTTAACTAATAACGGAAAATATTATACAATTCATAACAAGAAAAACTGCAGCCCCATGCGCTTGATCTGCAATTAACAATGTCTAACTTCACAATCAATGGAAACATGCAGTTTAATTTTAATAAATAAAGTATACAGTCCTATACATAATCAATAGAAAATGAAACTGAATATTTAAATAAATTGATAGTCCTGTTGCACGGGTTTTCGTAATTATTGAAGATAATATAACAAATAAATAAAATTCTTGTTAAAAGGGCTTTGTGTTTCATTTATTAGTCTAGTCTACTGTCACTAATAGAAAAAAATAATGAACAAATTAAAACGAATTGAATTAATTAATAAATAATAATATTGACGCACATGCTTCTCTCTAAGTCAAGTCAAGTCAAGTCAAGAATATTTGTATAGCGCTTTTCACAATACAGATTGTATCAAAGCAGCTTCACAGTATTAAATTAAAACAATAATAAAACGTCCATGTTTGGTAATGCTAATCAATAGTAATATTGATTGATTCATTAAATTGAATATCCCCAACTGAGCAAGCCAAAGGCAACAGTGGCAAGGAAACGAAAAACTCCATCAGGTGACCCAATGGTGACCTAAAACTCCATCAGGTGACCTAATGGAGAAAAAAAAAACCTTGGGAGAACCCAGGCTCAGTCGGGGGCCGGTTATGAATGTAATTTGATACTTATGACTGATCATGCGCGCGTTTTCAGCGCGTTCAGTCTGTGTTCACAGCGGTGTTTAAAATCTGCTGCATTCACAGTCAGAGAATGTTTCTAGTCGTTACTTGTGTGTCCAGCATTACTCTGCTATCAGCGGCTCAGACCTCCGTTACTAACTCTAAAATGACGTTTTGGAATTAGCAACGGAGCATGGGTTTAGATGCGCAAGGAATTAGTCCTACATACAAGAGCGTTTTAAAGACAAAAACTTTACAAACGTCTTGAAATACATCATCTGAACAATATTTCGAGGTGTGGTAACTGTAGTATAAGCGGAATAATTGACGACAGGCCGTTGAATATTAGAAAAATAATGCACACCCGAGGTGTAACGGCCCCTCCGCTTCGCGACCGCATTACCACCTCGGGTGTGCATTATTTTTCGAATAATGCAACGGCCTGTCGTCAATTATTCCTTACATATACATGTAGCACAGGAATAGTAGATCAGGTTTATATCCATCCATTCTGTAGAGACTCTTATGTGGCCAGCAGTAAATTGAAAATGCATATACAATAATCACAATCAGTAAAATGACCCAAAAGCGACCAAAAGAACAGAAATTAAAAAAAGAAACAACTTTATTTATACCATACAAGTTTTGTTTATTCCCTCAGTGTTCACTGTATATATTTAATATAGATTAATCATTGTTAAAGCTGTGTTTTGTTGTTTAATTACAAATAATGACCGATCACGAGAATATATTGCAGAGATGAGTATTTTGACAATAATACTGTTATTTTACATTTAATTATTACATTTGTGTACCTGAAATCAATACCACAGTTAGACTTTATTTGTAATTTTGTCATATTGTATTTATCTATGCTTGTTATTAGTGCATTTGTTGTTCACTTGCTTTTAATAATGTCCGAACTTTATTAGTTAGTAGGGGTGTAACTAACTATACCCCTTATGTCATGATTCGATACATATCACGATACTAATCTCGCGATACGTTATGATTGCGATACTCCAAGACATGGTAAAAGGTTAACAAAAAATGTATTGTTGATAAAAAAAAGCTAAATTTGATATTACATTGTGGGTGGGAATGAATAGGCATGTAACCCAATGCAAAAGGACAATGGTGACACCAGAATACAAATATTCATGATTCTAAAGCTGAAAATACAGAATTATTTTAGACGAACATGCTTGTACTCGGTCACTGACTAGATATATTTAAAATAATGTAGGTCACTTTTTGCACAAATATTCCCCCATTGCATTATTATACATTATATTCAACATTATATAAAGTAGTAAAGACACTAAAACTCTGAAAACTTCAGACAACTTGAACTTTCCACGATACATATTGTCACTATCCAAGATACATTTTTATCTTTTTTGCATTTTTGTATTGCGATATATTGTGACACGATAGTGTTACACCCCTATTAGTTAATAAATGGAAAGCAGTTACCCATCACACCGCCACCCCCCCCCCCCCCCAAAAAAAAAAATGTTTCTTGCTGATCTGAAAAATGATCCGATCCGTGACTCAAAAACTGCAATACAATCCGAACCGTGAGTTTTGTGATCCGTTGAGCTACTACTGTTGAACACAACACAAGCAGATCAAAGCAAACCTGGGCATTCACAAGCTCAAATCAGGAAGGAAAACAATGAAAAGTGAATTACATTAATTAAAAACTGGTCTAACCACCAGAGCATGGACATTTTGAAAGGATGACAGTCCAGAGTTTGGCAGGACAGTGTATCTTGGAAACACACTTCATCTCATGGGTGTCATTTTGCCATATCCATTAGAAGAAATAGCAGAGTCAGACGTACGAGCCGTCATCCAGACACTCTATTAGCGGCTTTGATTGATGTCTATAAATACAAACCACATTCTCAGGCACACAGATGCAATTGCCAGCTTCTCAGCAATGCCCACATGTGTATTACACCGTTTTACATAGCCAGTGGACACTGACAGGTGGTGATATTGGCACCATTTCACATCAGACCAACAATTGGTTGGCCCAGTTTAGAAAGCTTCATCTTGGCACCTCTTTCTGACAGAGACCTTGCCAATAGGAGCAAAGTTTCTTCAGGTCATTCCTGCGCTCTCCTATATGGACACCTCATCCCAGAGAGGAAATAGACGCTACTAGCATTCCCATTCTTTACACTGTCAATAACAAGAAGCAGCTGATAAAATGTAAGCAACTTAGACCCAGTTGTAAATGGATTAAGGGAGGAAAAAACCCAGCAAATGCAGTTAGAAAATATCTCAACGATAGCCAAGTAACAGCAATTATAAGTTAAAGCTACAATACGTATTTTTTTTCGCAGCTAGGGGGACGCTAACCTCTTACAATTTACAAATGCGTAGCTTGATGACGCATTAAGCGGAATTATGTAACTTGTCGTGGATCTAATCATGTTTACGTATGAGTGAATACATTGATGTTTTAAACATGACTGCGGAATGAAGCAGATTGCTAATGAGAGACAGAAATCAGCGTCACACGCTAGTCCCGAGAATATAAAGGAATAAGGACATTTCATTCTACCGAACTACCCGGAAGTGCTGTATTACTACTCATACAGGCTTTGTATACTTGTGAGGTAACGCAGTGCTGGCATCAGTGAGCCGCTATCAATATGCGGGAGACTCCCGGAACTTCCGGGAGACTTGAGATCTATTTCTATACTGAAATAATATCGCCATTATAATTATTGATTTTTCATTAGGCTGCACGACGCACAGCGCGTGGTGGGAGCGGCGGCGCTGACAGGCAGTATGGTGTTGTAATTAAAGCTGCTGTTTAAATGTGTTCGGCTTTTCTGTTTACAGAAACATGTTCTCTAATCGGTTTAGAAGATTTAATTCTACAAAATATATTAAAGTTGTATTTCATTTTGTTTATTTCATATGATTATGATGACCAACACCAACACTGTTTTACTTTGGCTATGAAAAGTTGACTTAAAAGATTGTGAACTAATGCTTATAAGTTCTTTCATAAAAAATATATTTATTTTAAGTTATATTGATGTAAACCAATCAGTGGGGTTGGTGTAAAGCTGCAGTTTTATTTAAAAATGTGTTCTGCTTTTGTGTTTACAGAAATATTCTAATTTTGGAATAAATATTAGGTGACCTTTTTGTCACTTGTAATGAAGCTTGCTTATTAGTGAAATTTTTTATATCATGGAATGGTAATTATTGACTTTAGCCTGGAGTTATGGCTCTCAATATCGCAATATATATCGTTGGGGGAAAAAATATCACAATGTAATTTTTTTCCAATATAGTGCAGCCCTAATTGCCATGGACACGGTGTTCTTTAGCGGAAGCAATACAATCGTTTTTAAATCAATAAACTCCTTTTTAAATCAATATTTTGTGTCAAATTATTTATTTGTTTGGTAGGTAACCATGTAATAAGCGGGATAATGTATAGCGAGGCGGTTGTTATAGCGAATACAGCCCCTTCAGGCTCCGCTTCGCGCCGGGGTCCCGATCAGCCTGCCGGGGTTGTACTTGTATTCGCTATAACAACCACCTCGCTATACATTATCCCTTACGTACATTTGCTCACCTGTCTAATAAAGCACATGTCAAGAGCTCTGTCAAGTCAAAGTTTGTCACGGACGCTAGCTCTCGGCATCTCGAAAACGGCATGCCAATATTGATCCTCTCCCATTGGTCCATAATGTTTGAACGAAACAACAACAGCGTGGGCGTGCCGCTAGACGTAACGCAGTTGTATACGTCTGTCACCATGGTTACTATGGTAGTACGAGTGGCTGGAAACCATGGATAAAGCAACTTAGACCCAAATGTAAATGGATTAAGGGAGGAAAAAAGTCCAAGCAAATGCAGTTAGAAAATATCTCAACGATTGCCAAGTAACAGCAATTATAAGTTAATAATAAACTAAATGACAATTACAATGATGAAATGACAACCACTTCTAATGTCACAGACATAATGCAAAGTGTTGGGATTGACAAGCAAATTTAAATGCAGGAGTGTATCCAGTTCTCTATGAGCAGAAATTTAGACATTAACAACAATGCATCTCTCACTGCTGTAACCAAGAAACGTGTATTCAGTTCATGATTTTTGATGTGAGCTAAAAATTTAGTTATGCATTTATGTATTAAATCAAATGAGATTCAGTCTGGATTATCAAACACACTAACTTTAAAGATTAATAAATAAAACATGGGGTGAATTTTAAGGCTTATATTGGAATATATGCTTTACAGTTATAAGAATTTCTAATCTTTATCTCACGTTTAGGTTCGCGATTACAAAATAAAATAATTTTTTTGCTGTATTTACGACATCAAAGCCTTCGGTTCTTTTCAATAAACATTCTTGGGTGATATTTAGCCGATTCAACTTTCAGTAAAAGCAAATGCTGTCTGTGAAGGGTTAATCGCCTCACCTGGTTTTGTAATGTGCAGCACTCCTTTAATTCAAACACCACACCTTAATCTACCCGACTGAAGCTAGCAACCACAACTGCAATTATTTCACAACAGCTGAGAAATTATACCCGAGAATGATGGCGGTAAAACTTCTCAAATACTTCCTCTTCACATGCAAAACACACCTACACACAGCCAGACGTACAGAAAAGCCTCTCTACACATGCAAACTGTACTAACAACAAATAAAGATATCCTTACATTTAGGGCTGGGCGATATGGCCAAAGAATTATCACAATAAAATGTTTTATTAGTCGATATTGATGATAATCATTACAATAAATGTCAAATCTTTATTTCTTTCAAAGGTAGATTTTCGCTCCTGACTGAAAGTTGTAGAAACAAGACAGTTAAATGTGTTGTTTATAATACTCTTTATTGTCAGAAAACTTGGCAACCAGGTTAACATTTCACAGATCTGAGGTAGAATAACATTTATAATGATAAAATATTTATTTCTACATTAAAATATGCGTTAACTTAAGTAAAATATTTTTTTTCAGTCTTTTTTCCTTAAAATAAATATTTTAATAGAAAAAAAAATGTGATAGTTTGTGTTTCCTTACGTGTATTTTCGGCACAGTTTGCAGTGCAGGCTGCAATATTAATAATATTATGTGTTATGTCTCTTTAAATGCACATTTGACACTAGCTTTAGTTGGGATACAGATGTAAATTTTTGTTCATTAACAAAAACAGTAAATACGTAAAAAATGTAAACAACCTCATTGGGTAAAATGTTTATATTCTGAGTGTTTGAGTTATTTATTTAAGTTAACCATTTGTCATCCATCCATATAGTATCATACATTTAGGCCATTGATCATGATAACAATTGGTAAAAATAGACATGTATATTATCATGGTAAAATGTAACTAGCCGGAATAAATTTTTTAGTATAAATAAATACAGATGCAAAAATGCTACAGCTTACCAAAAAATGCTGTATTTATATTCCATTACTCCTTTATACAAGTCTACTTTAATATTTAAAAAAAAATATATATAAATATACATTTCTGCCATAAAACCATGGTGCAAACTGAAAAAAAAAAAAATGCTGCAATTATATTCCATTACTCCTTTATACGTCTCGTCTACATTAATATATTTTTTTTAATTGATACGAATATACATTTCTGCCATACCATGGTGCACACTGAAAAAAACCCAAGTAAAATGTACTTAATTTTATAACGCTGATATTTACACGCTTGAATTGAGTACCAAAATGAATTTACTTCGGGGGGTTTTTTTGCCAGAACTAACTTTTTCATTTAAATTACATTGTTTTTTTCTGTAATCTGTAGTATTTACTTAACCACAAAATCATTTTTATCAGTGCAGTTCAGGGGTGGACTGGCCATCTGGAGCACCAGGAGTTTCCCGGTCAGCGAGTAAACGCATCTGCTCTAGTAACTAAGCGGATAAATGGTCCGTGTGGCGCGGTTCAAATGAGTAGCGCTGATTCATTCCGCTTTTGGTGCATTAACATTAATCGAACTTTTGCTATAATTATATTGAGGCAAAAATTATATTGTGATAATTATCGGTTTTTGTGATATTGTGATAATTATCACCCAGCCCTATACAGTCAGTCACCCAAAATCTTTCTTTAACCACCCAAAGAGAACCACTGCAGTGTGTTGGAGATATTCTGAAAGCGACGGTAAGCTTGCCTAAGGGGGAAAACAAGTTATGTGCACTTGCAATGTCAAAGTGTGTCATCTGAAAGTAGAACAGTGAATTACTAGCATTAAACCAAAACACACACTAAGAGCCCGTTCCTTGATATTACAGCCAGAGTGGAATATGTTCTGCTGCTTTCAACAGGATTATTTTACACTTTCATTCACACATGGCACTGTGAGAGACACACATGTACGTACCAGGCAGCTAAAAAACCCTGGCCATCCAATTTCACAAGCCAAACCAGAATTGACCGTTCACAAAGACCCGCCCCCCTTAGTTACTGTCGCTATGTCCGACAAGCTACGCCGCTCTCTCACACACACACCATGTTCTCACGCAGTGAAAAATACATCGCGGAGCAGAGAGGACACTGACAACACACTGACAGACACAGACCAGGTTACTTTTGATATTAAACATATTAAACAAAGTCTCACCTTTCAAATTTGGTCATTTGTTAAAAGAAATTTAAACAATAAATAGCGTTTTGTGGCTCTTTAATGTGTATGTCAGATCGCTGTGTCGCTTTAGTTAAAGCCGCTCGTGAACCGATCATCTCTTCCTTCTAGTTCATTTATAGCATCAAGTAAACATGAATGAACATCAGAAGGAATGTTGTTTTATCCGCGGAAAGGCGTCAGTACACTCCGCCTCTCAAGTTCAAATCCTCCCATGTTAATCTACTAACTCTCGTGACTGCTTTGTCGGACAAAATGGCGAATGACGAAGTATGATTGGTCAGATCAGCTGTCAATCAAGCTCCCTGCGAAGGGTCAATTAATCATTTTTGATTTTCAACATCAACACTAAGAGGATAGAAATGCCACAGCAATGTTTTACTCCCGTTTACTAGCAATGTCACGCAGTTCATCTGATGCTGTAAAAATGCTCTGTCAACTTTCACGAGAGATGTTATGGGTCAACAGTGTTTCCCATTCAATTTTGATACCTATGCTTTGGCAGCAGTCTTGGGACAATATTAATAAATAAGTATTTTTATTCTATTATAATTGTTTGGATTCCTGAAGGACCAGTGTGAATGTAATGTAGAGGTAAAACGAGGCTCGAGTCCACTTTAAAGTCAATGCAAAGACTATTTACTCTGTTCAATTTGGACACTGAAAATGGGTTAGAGTTTAACTTTAAAATGTACAATGTTGAAAATGTCATCCCTAGAGAGGCAGAGGTCAACTTGTGTAATTTACTTATTAAAGATAGTAAAAGTCTGCTTTAATTGTCTTCAACCATGAGGCCTGGACCTACTAGAGGGCCTCGGCAAACTTCCAAGGGCCACAGTATGACTTAAAATTATTCAAATGAATGTATTATTATTCATCCAATTAATTTGAATATTATTATTAATAAACTGAAAAAAATCTAACTTTATTAAGTTCTTGATTTTATATATATATAGTCATTTTTTTCTACTATTAAAAATTAAAAACAGCTGATTTCAAGTCAATTAGCTAAAATGGCTGGGAAGAGTATTAAAAAAAAAGCTTGTTCTCATATTACACCTTTTCTTACCTAATATTTTTGTCTTTTTCCAGTCATCAAACATTTCTTAAATCAATATGCATTTACTAAAGTAGTAAAATGATTATTTTTAAGATATTAAGTCTTGTTTTCTGGGTAAATCAATCAAAAGTAAGTGAGTTTTTGCTTAAAACAAGCAAAATGATCTGCCAATGGGGTAAGAAAAATTATCTTCTTTCTGTTTGAATTAAGATTATTTTTCTTATCCTATTGGCAGATAATTTTGCTTTTTTTAAGCATCAACTCACTTAACTTTGATTAATTCCCCTGGAAAACAGAACATAATATATTTTGTAATTTTATACTCATCTAGTAAATGCATCTTTATTTAAGTATTTTTAGATATTTGGACTGGAAACAAGACAAAAATACTAAGTAAGAAAAGCATTTTTTTTGCTGTGTGCATTTAATGCAACAACATTGTGGCTTAGAATGTCAAAATATGTTTTTGGGTGGGGACCACTGTATGTATATAATCCTAATGTAGACAGTTATGACAACCAGACAGTCTTAGTAAATCAAAGGTTCATTTTTCATCTGTGTGTCAAACAATGAGTTACGAGGCAATCTGACCTGTTCAGCCTGCCGCTAAAGCTACAAGCACAACAACACCTGACTTACCTTTCCAGTCTGATGGTCGAACCACACCAGAGCGTGATTCCTGGACAACACCTTGCAGTCGAAGGTGGCGTTGTTCTGGGCAGGGCGACACCGGGCCACGGAGCGCCCGATCTTGACCGGCTCATCCAGGTACACGTGTCGTTCCTGAAACGGGTGTGAATTCGGGCGGCAGGTGAACACGGCCAGCGCTGAAGGCATTGAGGATGGCTTGGGAGTGTTACTCCAACCAGAGACGAAAGACAGTGTTTCTTGATCCAGACTGACCTGTTGCTCCAATTCACTTTAATGAATTATCAGGAGACCAATGCACATAGTAATACGACAAAAAAAAGATCAACAATCAAGAAAAGACGAGGCTAAACCGACTACATTACGCCTGTGCTTAGACACTATGTAGTTGATGTCTTGCCCCCTTGCGAGACCCCCATGATGCCGAACCGAACCCAATACAGCTGCTCAATCCCATACAAGTCTGTATTTTCTGATGACAGTCCAGTACTCGAGCTGTTACACCTCGTACCCTGCACAATTCATCCTCACCCCCCTTAACAAACATAGGCCTGGCGAATAAACAATCGAGTAACACTAATATCCAAATAACCTGTTGGATCAGTTAACCTGTAACGTTAACGTTACTCCCCCCAAAAATAACAGTCCATTAGCGTTTCTAGATTAAGATGGCAGTGATTTCTAGATTAACAGGCACTAATGTCACTGTTAAACCCTAATGAAGAGTGTTAATGTGAGTGGGTTTGACTGAAGTATGCAAGACAGACCATCAACCCACCACTCCCCTAAACAGAGCAGGCATTCAATATGAAAACAAAAGCACGGAAGACCTAATTAACCCAACATTAAAATGACAAATTTCAATATTAGGTATTAGAAAACGCTCGCGCCGAGGGTGTTTTCTTGCACACGAGAGCGTTAGCAGGCTAACTTCATATTAGCTCGTTAGCTTCGCTGGAGGTAACGGTGGCCCTTTATCTTCTTCTTATCAAGCCGCCCGGACTGAAAGTGACTTCATAAATAATTCCGAGTGGATTTATCCAGTATTGTTTGGTCCGTGGAACTTTCATACGCGGAGAATTTACGTGAAGCCCGTACTAGCTCGCGAGCTCGATAACTAGCTTAGCTCGCAGAGAGACGCGAAAAATTCCCCAGGAAAGAAACTCATAAACGAATAAAGTCCGTGACACGATTCCGCGTTAAGCCATGGAAGTCTCCGCTCCAGGGGACGCTGAAAACGGGATGAGAAATCGTTGTGTGAGAGGGGATAATTGGAAGTAAGTCGTCCTCCCGAAGAGATACACACACACATACACCGGCCACAAACCGCCGCGGGGCTCGCGCACCACCGAGAAATGGGCGGTGACAATGTGATGACGAGATGTGGGGGCGGGGCTTTTGAATTGCGTTTCCAGATAAAAAGATGACGTTTTTCATATGGAATGAAAATAGATGATACGAAGGCCCAGCAGAAATTAACAATAAATACATACATGTAAAAATACGAATAAATGACTTCATAATTTTTTTAATGAAATAAAACCTTTCTGAATGAATTACTTTTTTCACTTTATTTATTATTTTCTGTATTTATTTTTATTATTTTCAATTTGTTATTGTTTCATTAATTGTGTATTTATTATATATATATATATATATATATATATATAAATAAATAAAGCGTTTCTTTATTGTTAAATTTATTATATTATTATATAATATTTATTCTGATCTATATTTTATTATTATTATTATTCTATATTTATTTTTATTCTATTATTATATTTTTCCCCACATTTATTTATTTGCACATGGATTTATTTACACATTTATTAAACTTTATTTATTTATTTTTGTATTACATTTCTGTCTCCATATTAGATTAAAATGATCACAGCTTTTATTAATATTAGGTAAATTGTCTAAACTGTCTTTGTGAGGTGCATAATGCCTTTTTAAAAACAGCATTGAATGAGTTCCCATCAATGCTGGCCACTTTTCCCTCACTCTCTGGTCCAACATATTAATTTAAACAAAATTAATAAGTACCTATATATGGCAAACTGAAGAGTGTTTACTTAATATTTATTAACCAAGTGCAAAACAAAGCTTTTGGAATGTGCTTCTTGCTCCAGGCTCCCAGTAAAAGTAGAGTTATTTTTGGAGTTCAAAATCAACCCTGGAACGTATTTTTGTTTCAGAAAGGAGGAGAGGGTTTCAAAGCTAACCCCGCCTCCAGTCCCTCTGTTTGGATTGGGAATCTGTGGACTAAATTACACTGAACATCTGTCATTCCAAACAGAGCATGCTGATTTGACTCTAATGTCTTGCTAAGGCTAATCCAATAGCTTTGTCTTGGTTCTTATGTGACCCATAAGAAGTAATTAAGTGATCACTGAAACATCTATATGCAAACAATAGTGTGGTATGATGCACATGGGACATTATTAAGATGTTAAAGTGCCACATACAGGCCACAATATTAACTACATAACTAAAAATATATATATATTACTCTCAGCAAGTGTGCAAAAAATATATACAGCCACATTTAAAGTCTTATAAACCCATATTTAAGCCAAAAATTAAACAATTTTGACATAAAAATTATATTATTGGATTAAATAAATTAGCATACATTAAACATAATTATGCAAAGATCGAATTATGAGAGAATTATTATTTTTTTATATATATTTTTTAAATATTTTTCACAGTTGAATGAACTGTCTATATGCTTTCTGTCTGAATAAAATAATAATAATAATAATAATAATAGTAATACATTTTGTTTATAGGCGCCTTTCACTCAAGGTCACCTTATAATCTTCCTAAAAACATCAGTATAACAACAGTAGACAAAGCATACTATAATATACACAAGATATTGCTCAATACGAGCAATCATAAATAAGCCTGTTAAAAAAATAAGAGTTATAACTCATTTTTTATTCAATACCACGAGAACAATTAAGGGGGGGAAAATACATACATTTCAATGCTTTTATTTTCAGAATTGCAAAAGATTTATGCAGAATTTAAAGTCATTTATAAAGTGTAAGAAATTTGGTTTGCAAAAGAGACGACTTCTTTTTATGATGTTTTTCTAATAAAATAAATAACTTGCGCAATGTATTGTTCTTTACATTATAAAATGTCATTATAAAAAAATAAAAAAGGACATGAACTATACAAATATCATTCAGGATACTGTGGCTGCGTGCGCGCTCCCGTACAGATCTTGAGCTCACTCATGACGCCAGCACGCTCTCCACGCAAGCTCCGCCTCTTTCATCCTGGACGTGTTTGTATTTACAGCTCAAGTTCCTCCAGTTTGCATCAATAAACCGAGTCAGAACCCACCTGGACTGACCTGAGGGTATCACCATGGCCTTTCAGGGGTCAGGGGAACTGGAAGATCAGCTCGAGGAGCCAGAAGACACGCTGAGAGTTTCTCCGGCCGAGGAAATGCCCGTCGATGGGCCTCCAGCACTAGAGGAGCCGGAGCCGTTACTGCTGCCGTGGGATCGCTTCTCCTCCTGGCTTCACTGCATCTGTGTGGTCGGCTTCGACCTGGAGCTCGGGCAAGCTGTGGAGGTACAGAAGACTGTCATATTAGCGCTGTCTGTTCTGCTGTCACCTGTGATCATTGGCCTGCTAGCCGGCTAACTGTGTGGAAGTCAATGGAAAAACCTGCTAGCATCTGTGGCTAATGCTAACAAAAATAGTTGAGTCATCAAAAAGTATATTTACACAGTCAAACCATCATTTATTCAGACTCCTTCAACATGTCTCGCATTATCACAGTTTATTCGCTATAGTTTAGAACATGGTAATAACATAGGAGAAGAACTGAGAGTTATCAAATCAGTTGATATTTCACTGTCTCACAAATTATTTAGGTTGAATATCTGTCAGATGTTACATTTAAGTACACAATTAGATAATACCAATTTAGCTCAACAAATTACCAAGCAATGCTTAATTTTGATCAGTCTGTGGTGTAAAAAACACTTCAGCAAAACATGGTCAGGTCAAAGTGTCAGAATAATTTTTGGTCCCAATTTTTTTATAAATTGTACTGCTAAATATCAAATGATATCTGTTGTTTGAATAATTTTTAGTTTGATTGTATATATGGATGCTGAACCAGTGTATGCAGTTATTTGGTACAATGTCTGACCTTTATGTTTTGATAAATATGTCTGAAAGCTTTCAGTAGCTTTGACACATTTGTGCATTAAACATATTCTTGTTTATATGTGCCATATCCTGATGTAATAATCTGATGTCTGTGCACATTATGTGTGTAGTTTGTCTGACAGCTAAGGGTTAATCAGGACTGTTATCTGTCCTCCTGACTTCTATTCAGTGTGTTGATCTAATCATCAGTTGTCTGAACTTAGGCACTTAGATACTTAGAGTAAAAAACAACAACAACTACTGAAATCCAAACTGAATAAGATCATTATTGTCCATACCTAAAGCTTGGTTTCACAACAACAACAAAAACATCTTATACAACCTAAAGTAAATCTAACTGTATAAGGTGATTTTAACGCTCAGTCTCCCTCAATGTATCGACTCGAAAGGCATCAATGGCCATGACTAACAACTACTACTATGTGCCATTTGTGCATATGTGACCCTGGACCATAAACCAGTCACATGGGTCTAAAAAAAAAAAAAAAAAGAGATGTATACATCATCTGAAAGCTGAATAAATATTATTTCCATTGATGTGTGGTTCGTTATGATATGACAATATTTGGTCAAGATACAACTATTGAAAATCTGGAATCTGAGGAGCAAAAAATCTAAACATTGAGAAAATCTCCTTTAAAGTTGTGCATTTATGTTCACGATTGTGCTGCATTCACTCACAAAAATACATGTTTTATATATTTACGGTAGGATATTTACTAAATATCTTCATGGAACATGATCTTAATATCCGAATGATTTTTGGCATAAAAGAAAAATTGATAATTTTGACCCATACAATGTATTGTTGGCTATTGCCACAGATATACCCGTGCGGCTCCAGACTGGGTTTGTGATCCAGGGTCACATGTGTTTGTGAAATAGAGTTTTAAAAATACAACGTTCTCACATTTTCCTTGTTATTCTCTCTCCTGCAGGTGATCTACCCACACCACTCCAAACTCACCGAAAAAGAGGTACAAAAGCTTTGTTTTATATATCATCCTTAATGAAACCATTAACTCCGATAGTCGATATTGAGTGTTCTTTTGTTTCTCTCATTTTAGAAAACAAGTATATGCTATCTGTCATTCCCAGACTCCAATTCAGGTAAAATTGCATTTCTTCACTATGGCTTTTCTTCATGTGTCTGCTGTAAATAATGAACAGTTGATGCACAGATGTTGTCACCTGTAGATTTTGATCATGCGTAAATTGAACATCATAAACTTTTACCCCTGGTTTCACAGAATGCTTAAGCCTAGTCCTAGACTACAATGCATGTTTGAGTAGTTTTAACTGAAAGCAACTTGCACTGTCATATCTAAAAATATGTCAGTGTCATTTTTTTTTGTCTCAAGATGCACACCAGTAATGTTTTTTTTTTCTAAGGCACATTTATAAAAGCTACTTAATGTCCTAATTAAGCTAGGGCTAAATCCTGGCTAATCTAAGCACTGTCTGTGAAACCAGGCCTTAATATTTCGACACTGAAACGTTCAGTAGATCACACAGGGTAAATCTGAAAGCTAATGGAAAGGAAGTTTATTCAGCTATCATGTCAGAACTGTGTGCTTTCTGATGCGTTTTTTTTTTCAGCATCTTTGTATTTTATGATGCAGTTCAGGTTCTTCTCTCAGTGATTATTATTATTAATGTACAGGTGAAACTGGAAAAATTAGAATATGGTGCAAAAGTTCATTTATTTCAGTAATTCAACTTAAAAGGTGAAACTAATATATTATATAGACTCATTGGGCCTCATTCATGAAACATTCGTAAATATACGAGTAAATATGTGAGTGATTTGCGCGTAAAGAGACCTTCCCGAAAACTCTTCTCCTGATTCACAAATACTTCGTAAACGTCAGATGTGATCGTGAAATGTGTGTGTGTGTGTTAATGAATTCCAATCAGTCGTAAATGGGACGCGCGTGCACGCTCATTCTCAATTACCATAAATCCCGCCCATTAAATCCGACTGACAACTATATATGGGCATCATATTATGACACCAAACGAAGGATTTCAACATGTCTTCTCAAAAGCGAATGAAAAAGAACAATTTCTCAGATGCAGAAATTGAAGTTTTATTATCAGAAGTTCATTAAAAACATTTTATTTTCAAGCGTAGCCTATAGTGGCGTATCAGGTCCTAAAAAAAGGAAGCTTGGCAGCATACAGATGCAGTTAATGGAGTTTCATCTGTTAATCGAACAGTCCCAGAAGTGAAAAGAAAATGGTTCGACATGAAGCGACTGCAAAAAACGAATTAGTTCACTTCGAAAAAATATAGCCCAGCCCTATTGAAAGCAATTAATTATTTTATTAATGTGTACTGTTTGCAGATGCTATTACTGGCTCTCATAATAAAAGTAAAAAGAAAAACCATATGTATTGCTATATATAGGCTAATAATATTTTTTCAAAATGCTGTGTGTACATGTACCTGATTAGGTGAATTAAAATGCAGCCTTATTAATGAGCAAAACGTTCGGAAGTTAAACGCACTATTTACACGTGGCTGGGAGCAGGTGTAGATTTCTTTCGTACCAACTAACATTTGGAAAATACGAACATTTTAATGAATCCGAAAATTTACGCCAGAACCACTTTACACACGATTTACACAAGAATTCGTTCTGCTCGTGTTTCATGAATGAGACCCATTACATGCAAAGTGAGATATTTCAAGCCTTTATTTGTTATAATTTTGATGTTTATGGCTTATACCGGTAGCTTATGAAAACCTTTTCACAATATTCTAATTTTGAATTTGGGGTTTTCATAAACTGTAAGCCATAATCATCGAAATTATAACAAATAAAGGCTTGAAATATCTCACTTTGCATGTAATGAGCAGTGTTGTACCTGAACGCGTTCATTTTTTGGGCGAACGTGAACTGAACGTACTGTATTAATGCCTGATGAACGTTACTGTGAACTCGTTCATTCTGGTGTCGGTGAACGGCACGCTCTCTCAGTTTAACTTCGTTCAATAGGGTGCCAGATTTCTAAAGTGCCTTCCAGGCAAAAACCGGTTAAAACGCCACGTAAACGGGTCTTAATATGTAGTGGAAAAAACACCCAATCTGACAACACCAGTCACCAGTGTCCACCGACTCTCTTGTTCGATCTCGTTCATCAAAATGAACAAATCTTTTTTCCGAGTCATTTCATTAATTTAAGGGGCTTTAAATGTTATACTATTAACTGGCAAATTCCCCAAACACATCCACTTACGCAATCTTGATCATATTCTGAATTATTAAATCATTATAATGCAATCAAAAATCGTTTACAGGGAACATAAATAATTATTTTACCTTCCGAGTCTTTCGTTCATTTGTCACGTGACGGACGCAATGAATGGATTCATGAACGACTCATCACTAAAATCAAAACAAAAAGCAGCATGTAGGCGTCGCATGATCATTTAAACGAGTTTTATGACGAGGTCGGTGAGGATGGGAAACATCTGACGCACAGCTTCTGTGTTAAAACTGATAAAATAATTGCTGTGGTTCTATATGGGCTGTGGCATTCATTTAGAAAAATAATAGCTCGCAGCAACATGAAAAACAAGAACTATGAACTAGTTAATTTTTGAAACTGTGAACTATGAACTGAACTAGTTCATTTTAAAATTTGTGAACTGAACTTTGAACTAGTTTGTGTAGAAAGTGAACTTTCCCAACACTGGTAATGAGTCTATAATATATTAGTTTCACCTTTTAAGTTGAATTACTGAAATAAATGAACTTTTTCTATTTTTAAAACTGGCATAAACGTCAATCCCTTTCCATACTGTATTATTTGAGTGTGTCTTGTGCTCAAAGTGTCTGTGTTGTGCAGTGCAGTTGTAGTGTGTGTGACTACGTTACGGTTTGATCTAGAGGATTGTAATTCATCTGAGCGAGTACTATGACCCGTGTGTCTTACACTAATGTGTGTGGGATGAGACCTCGACATCCTCTCTCTCCAGCAAGCACATTCAAATTCAGAAATGAACTCACAGCGTGGGTTGTGAAATGCTATCTGACTGTTCTGTATTAGAGATATTAATGTACCGTCTCTTGGTAGGTCAATGCGTGCATTTGTAACAGATAATATATTTTTTGCTACGTTTACTATTGTTACTGAGTATGGTAAATATTAAGGAATTGTTGACTATGAGTTGAGATTCTTCTGATGCTCCTCACATCTTATACAAACAGCTTGCAGTTACGTTGTTCTTTTAAAAGTCCCCCTTATGTTTTTATTTTATTCTAAAATAATTTCATCATTGTGCTTGTGGAAGAATTGTCATTTTGACATCTTGCAATTTTTAAAAATAACATTTTTCATTCTCATATCATTCCAAACATGCTTCTCTGGAAATCAAAAGAAGTCTAGAAGAATGTGGAATGCTTTTTTTTTTCATGCATAATCAGTTTTGAGACATACAACATTATCATTGATAATATATTATATATTATCGTATATTTGAATATATATATGTGATTTGAGAGCTGTGGTAGTAGATAATCAACGAATAAGGATTTAAGTTTCGCTCTGTTCATCACAAATTTACCCAAGTGAATAAATTAAGACAGAATTTTAATTTCTAGATGAATTTATCCTTTAAAACTCATTGGCCACAGAAAAAAATATAAAAAATGTAAAAAAAAAAATGTTTTCTTCCTTGTTTTTATGTTGACAACTTTGCTTATATCTAGCAAAAGTCCTCAGCAACATTTGCTCAATATTGTAAATAGAGCGGCCGGTCTGTGTTGTTTTCCACAGTATTGGCTGTGATGAAAATGACATCTCTGATCTTCTTCACACAGATTCAGCTCGTGTTAATTTAGTTTGAAATAAACTTGGGTTATTAATAGCGATGAGGCACAAACGAGGAGGATTTGAAGATTACAGGACAGTCCCGTTAATGACTGTAAATAAGCAGACGTGTGTGTGCGTGTGTGTGTGTGTGTGTGTGTGTGTGTGTGTGTGTGTGTGTGTGTGTGTGTGTGTGTGTGTGTGTGTGTGTGTGTGTGTGTGTGTGTGAGTATGAGAGACTCTCTAGTGAGTCTCCTAGTGTGACATTGATCCTGTTCTCGTCTTTCTGAAACTGGAGAGCCCGATGTATGAGCAGACACCCTATCCCATCGTTCTCCTCGCCTCAGCTCTCGTACTGTACACTATCTTACAGGATGTAGCATGTCTTGTTGAAAGCACAAATGTGTATCATATTTTACAAGCTATTAAAAGTCAATTTTATCATATCGATAGTTCCAGCTTTGAAAAAATCTGACTTTGAAAAAGATTGTGGTGGCGCATTGATTGATTGTAGTATATTTGCAGCAAGGCTCTGAAAGGCTTTTTTTATCGTTTAATATACATGTATTTAAATATATTAATATTGGTGTCATTTATCATATTACTTGCACATACAATGATTTTACCATTGTAGAAGTCAACATGAAATCAAAATTGATCTCAAGTTCACTGGCATTCAAGAATCTGTCTTTTTGAAGAAATTAATACTTTTATTCAGTAATGCATTAAATTGATCAAAAGTGACAGTAAAGACATTTAGAATAAAAAAAAAAGATTCTATTTGAAATAAATGCTGTTTTTTTAACTTTCTATTTATCCTGGAAAAATGTTTCACAGTAAAAAAAAAAAAAAAAAAGGAGCTGTTTTCAACATTGATAATGTTAAGCAGCAAATCATCATATTATAATGATTTCTGAAGGATCATGTGACACTGAAGACTGGAGTAATGATGCTGAAAACTCAGCTTTCATCACAGGAATAAATTTCATTTTACAATATATTACAATATAAAACCTTTATTTTTTTATTTAGAATTTGTGCAAAAAGAACATCCGACAAGAAAATGAAATCAAGTTGACAAATCAAATCAAGTTAAACATAAAAAATTATAATGATTAACAATAGTTACAGCCAAATACTTTTTTTGTTTGTTTTAACCATTGTCAATGTCCATTGCATATTCGAAAAGATGTGGGAAGAAGAAGAAAAAACGTATATCCACAAATCAAAGCTTACAAATATTCATACATCTACTTTATTATACCTCAAGCAATACAAAAAGTACATCAATTATGTAAACAAGGAAAAATATTTAAATAACTACTATGAAAGAATAAATTATACATTTCAGCAACTCAGGAAAACAATAAAAAAGAAAAAAAGAAAAACAAATAAATAAAGTAATAATAATACCTCAAGCAATACAAAAAGTACATCAATTATGTAAACAAGGAAAAATATTTAAATAACTACTATGAAAGAATAAATTATACATTTCAGCAACTCAGGAAAACAGTAATAAAAAAAAAGTAATAATAACAACACAATGAAACGAAATATATTTACTAGCCCCAAAAATACTCGTTGATTATTCATCCTCTTCTTCATCCCTGTATCCCTTGAAGACCATATCTTTATTCCTGATTATAAACTGATTTATGTTTGAACATTGCTTTAGTTCCTGTATTATGAACTAATATAACTGTTTTTATTGTATTTTTTAAATAAATGGAGCCAAAAATCGTATCGACCCCAAACTACCCAATGATATCCTTTAACCGTGGTAAAATCATTGCAATGCAGTGCTTTTATTGTGTCTTATTGCTTTAATACATGTGAATGAGACATTCTACACTGTTGTAAACCGTCAGATGTAAGCTAATCAAACCTGATTTGACTTGTGAGTCTCGCATCCCGTTATATTGCCCATGATTCACTGACTCCACTGTGAAAATGCCTCTCATCTCAGACACCAGTTTCCTGGAGCCGTTCTCCCCGTGGAGGGCCAAGAGTCAGATGCCAGTGTTTGTGGGTCAGGCTGTGCATATGGATATTTCTGGTGTGCGTTAGCATGTTTTCTCGCATGCTGTGGGTGAGGCACGAGAAAAGCATGTGGGTTGCTGTGGCAACAGAGTTCCTGCCACCCTATCAGATGTGAAGATATGCATCTGGTGTGTGACATTACGCGTTTGCTCACTCTCTCCGTAGCAATACGGCCAACTGCATTTATTTCACTCGTTCTGTAAATCTGTCAATGTCTTATAATGATGGATGAGACTCCATGTGTGAAGTGCACGTTTTGTTTCTACACTAGAAACTATTTTCACTGAAATTTCGATAAAATTTTACAAATAATTGCAAAGGAACGGCAAGCAACACTGACATTTTTGAAGAAGAAAGACTGAAAAAGTATTTTCTTGTAAGATATACTCCAGTAAACCACCGATGTTGGTTGAGGAGAGACCCCGACATGATTGTAAAGCGCTTTGGGTGTGCAGTAGTACATATGAAAAGCGCTATATTATTAGAGTTTATTAGGATTAACCCCTTGAGATGTATCATCTCGTTTTCATCCTTACAATGAAACACAATTACAACTTAAGGAACATAACAAGATTACAATTAACAATACATCAACAAACAGGCAAACAACAAAACACCAACTATAAAAAAATAAAAAATAAAATAAACAACAGTACACATAACAACAACAACAGTTTCAATGATAGCATGTGCAATCTACTTTAAAATAAAATAATAAAGATTGTTTAAACAACCGAGATGAAGTAATGGATCTAATATCTACAGGCAAATTATTCCAGTCTAATAGGGCTTTAAACATAAATGCTCTCTTAATTGTTTTTTTAACACGAGGAACGAGAAAGTAAGTCTGGACAGAATGCCTAACTTGGTGGTTTGAAGAAAATAGTACAAAGTATTGTTGTAGATAACTAGGATAATCAAAGGAAATGCATTTAAATATAAATTGGAGCCAGTGAATCTGCCTTATCACATATAAATGCCTCATTTATTCAGTTATTCACAACTTTTTACAGTGTAAGTACATTATACTGAAGCTTGTAGTGGGAATATTAATACTTCCAATTATGGTCTAATTATAAAAATTATCAATCGCAAAGTATTGAATAAATATTGAAATGTTGATGTCACACAATCATGACTATTTTTGAACAGACCATTTTGTGCCCGTGTTTATCTGTAAAAAATTATATTTCTCAACCTACTTTTGATTTGTTTTCGATGTTCAGGACACTTTAATGATCATAATAGATGTGCCCTAGTTATGGATTAATTTAGTACGTTTTGAAAGTTTGTTTTAGCCTATTTTCATTTTGGGCCTAAGCTTTTGGGCATTTGGCACGTTGGGTACTAATGTGATTGCTTTATCTACAAATTAAATTAATACTTTTTCAATTACTGAATTCATAGAAATAAAATGATTTTTTTCAGAATTTCTTTGATTTTTAAATTATTTGGTAATGCGTCGTGTAGGTCTTAAATTTCAATCTTTTTAGTCTTAAAAAGGTCTTAAATTTGACTTCCTGTAACCTGCAGAAACCCTGATTAAAGCATAATTGATTATTAAATGATTGTGCTTGATTATTTAAATGAGTTTTCTAGGTCTGGCATGTAACGAGCGTGTAGTTGGACGTTGTTCTGTGCTGAACTTCAGTAGGATTAACTCTAAATATTGTGTAAACGCTGCTTTTTATAGACTCCCGTGGTGTTGAGGAAAGGGTTAAAGGGGAGGATGAGGTAATCCATCAGTCACGGCCTGCAGATAGATCCAGTAATCCGGTTTCACACTCGCTCAAACCACCTTCCTTGTTCCTTGTGGCCCACACACAGCACTGTATGCAGAGAAGCCAAAAATAGAGACGAACACACACAAACATGCCTGGCCTAATCTAAACCGGAGCAGTCGGGCCCGGGACACCAGAACATCCTGAAGTGATCATTCTGTTGGTTCCTCTTATGAACTTATGGATGTTGCATCTTGTGTTTGATTATTTGTGAATATCTGGAAGACCTGAAAATGTCATACTCTTGTTACACAACATGCAGATTATAGAAAGAGCTCCAGATTATTAAGTAAAGATTGTATTTTATTTTTATGTTACAATTAATAACATAATATTTTTATCACACACACACACACATACATATATATTACTTAGGCTATACATTTTTTATTACATGTGTGTATACAATGTGTTTAGATCTTAAGTTTAGTGTTATTTATAGTGATTTATTGACTGTTACATTTGACCATGATATCAAAATATACTCTTTCTGGGGGTTTTTTAAGTCTGTGTTTTGAGGCCATAGTTCATAGTTCATCTTAAAAGTTGAAAGGTTTACTTAAAGGGCACCTATTATGACATTTAAAATGTTCCTAATGTTGTTCAGGGAGTCCCCAACAACAGTTTTACATGCATGCAATGACAAAAAACACTTTTGTTGTCGTATAATATGCATTTATTTTTACCTGATTTGCTCACCGACTCCCAAATGAATCGTTCAACGACTCATTTTTCAAACCCCTCCTTTGCGCGACGCTAATCTGCGTTGATTGGTCAGATGACCCAGCAGTGTTTACATAGATAATACTTATTGTTTAACACGGAGTACAATGATGCTTTTATCAATTAAATTGTGTTATAATAATTATTATAGTCCACTGCTTTGTAGTTTGTAGTAAAAAACTAAAAATAAGATAAAATATGTAATGTTAGCGAGCAGCCCAGAGTTCATATTGTAAAAGCACAATCAGTCTTTGTTTGCGTTAGCCCGATGCATAAACATAACGTTTTTACAAAAATAAAAAAAATAAAATGTAGTTACGTTACTACGAGGTATTACTCTATTCTTTAAGACAACTCCGAAAACAACGACAAACACTTCACATATCTCAATACAATTGTCATTGAAGACCTAGAAGCTAAACGGTGCTTACACAACAAACAAAATAATTATTAAGCATGCTACATAAAACATAAAAGCAACAATTATTAATAACACTTACAGGTTGTGTAACGGAGGAAGCTGATGCAAATACACTTGGAACTGAACCTTCATTCAATATCAGCCGGCTCGCGAATCCAAGTTTGATTGCATTTAAGTTGGTAAAGCAATCGTCTTGAAAATGGCGCGAGCAAAGCACAAGGCTCGGACTATACTTCTGTGGTTAGTTGTATATATGAATTGTAGGCCACTTAGTCTTCAAATGCTCCTCCTTGGGCAGAAGAAAAAAGTTTGCTTTTGAGCCGCACTTCAGAACACAGCGTCTCGTCGCCATGATGTTTCCCTGCTGGTCTTGGAGCGCAATAAGTGGGCGTATCGTATTCAAATAACTTGACAAGTTGACGTCATCTAGTCAGAGAAAAAGCTTCGGTCTTCTAACGATTCATAAAAATGACTCAGAGTCGACTCTCACTTTTGAAAGACAATAACTTTATTTACGGTGCACTTTCATATTTCAAACTTTGCAGGATGTTTTTGTTCACTTAGATCTATGTTACACACTACATGAAAGGTACATTTCAAAATTCCATAATAGGTGCCCTTTAACATGCACATTTAAAGTCTCTTGAGTCTTTTTGAATTCTGGAAATATTGATGGAAATGGAAAAGTAAAATTCCAAAATGCATTCTCTCACAACAGTTTAGAGTGTCTTCATAGCTTTTGTTTATTATACATTCATGCCAAGTGCAGTTTTGCTGTACTATGATGCAAACTGAAGCCTATTAGCGAATTTAAAATACAAAAGCAGAACATTTTTGCATCCTTGGCCTTTATTTCTGAGAGATGATGCAGAACACAATGTTTTGGCAGATTGAATAATATTGTGGCTGAAGTTAATAAGTCAGATATGTTTTTCTATAAAACGTCCTTGATTCAGCCTGTGCACATTTGCGCTGTGTAGTTCTGCAGATAACCGTGAGTGTTTGTGTCTGTGGTCACAGGTTGTCTGGGGGACACACAGTTCTGCTTCCGTTTCCGGCAGGCCACTGGCAGGAAGTCTTCACTCGGATGTTTCCTCGACCACTTCGAGCGAGATGCGCCGGTCTCTCTCAAGGTCAGTGCTGACTGTTGAGAACATCGACATTAACTCCTTGTTCATTCAGAGTGGTTCTCAACCTGTCCCGGGGACCCCTCGCCACTGCACATTTTAGCATGTCTCCATCACCTAACACGCCTGATTCAACTTATCAGCTCATTAGTACTGACTACAAGACTTGGGCTATGTCTACATTAATCCAGATACATTTGAAAACGGCGTTTTCCGACGTTTCAGTGTGGATGAGAAACTTCTAAATTCACCTTACTGCGCATGCGTGAAACCTCACAAAAGCTCACTTAGATGATACAGATGGAAAAATAAATAATAAAATTATCACGCAATTTTTCTAACAGGATAGCAAAATATCTCACCATTCACTGATGCGCGTTGGATGAGGATTCGGTTAGAACTACAAACACGAGTGAAAAGTGTTAAAAACTACAGACATGGAGGACGCGCGAGTCCGGCGGTTATGTAGAGAGGTTTAGATAAAGGGGTTTGAGTGATTAATTACCAGTATTTAACCTGACGAAAATGTGTTTATTCAATGTTGTCTACATTATATAGCATCTGCAACTGCTTGTGAACTTTTACGTTTAGCCATTATCTTTTAAATGCATCAATACATTCAAATTGCAAACACATGAGGAGAGTCTCCGCATGAAAGACCCGCGACTGGCAGATGAACGTGCGACTACATTTCTCTCCGAAACGGTAGGAAATTAAATTAGATTAAATGTAGGATTTTAACTTTTGACAGGATGCATGCGCCAGATCTGTCCGTTAAAGATGAGGAAGTAGTGTGTCCCAAAGCTTGCCTACTCTTTGGCTACACACTCAAAAGTATGTACATTTTCTTCACAAAAAGAGAACATTTTGGGTGTAGTATAAGTAGGCGAATTGGGACGCAGCATTGAATTGGCTGTCTGATGAGGGAGACATGCAAAATGTGCTGTGGCGAGAGGTCCCCAGGACAAAATTGTTAAATTAATCATAATGTCACTAAAATGTTTCTGCAAGTAATTTGTTAGCCTACATGTCATCAGGGTTTGAAATTAACACCCGTCAAATGCGGGTAAAAATCAACTGTGACGGTTAACGCTGTCAAATCAAATCAGTATCCAATTTGGCATGTTACTTACTTTACTCACTTTGCTGGGGATGTTCGTGTAATCCAAATCTGCGCATATACTCAACTCGTGCGTCATCATGATATATTAAATGCAGCGTATTGCACAGAATATGCTCATATCTGGCTTACTTGAACACACACGTGACGTCACTACACAACAAATAACGGCGCCCTTGTTCATTTGCATAGAAGCAATAGTGAAGATTAAAAATAATTTGGTTAACTTTGTTATTTTTCAGCATCCCACATTTTTTTGATGTTTTTTTTACTGTATTAATCTGTCCAACCAAAATGTTTGGTGATGAGGATGAAAGAGGGAGGGAGGAGATGGCTGGATATTTTATTTGAATAAGAAATTAATGTATGATATCCAACTTTTATTTATATAAGCTGTGACCTAGATAATCTGGTTTATTTCGTCTTCTTTTTTTGGCTTGTAGAAGTTCTGAATGGCCAGTAACTTATACATTTTGTTGTATAATTCAAACCCTGCATGTCTTTACTACTAAGAGGAAATGTGCATGTTTTTCTTCTTTCCCACAGAGAGATCAGGGTTATTACTACGGGTACGTGTACTTCAGACAGGTGCGAGACAAGTCGCTCAAGAGGGGCTACTTTCAGAAGGTATGACCAAGATGATTTAACCCTCAACATGAACCTGATGCCTCATGACAGGCATTGAGTTGATCAGGGAGGTGATGGATTTAAAGTGATGTTTGCTAGTTGTTGTAACATGCAGTTTGCTTCTGGCAGTGCAATAAACAACTCATTTTGTGTTTCATCCACCCAAGAGCTAATTAATGCCACATTATATCATAATTTATACACATTATGTTCCTGTCCTCTTTACTCCTCTACTCAAATGGACCCTTTTCACATTTCCAGGGTTCTCAGAAGCACAAGTCGTGTGGATCAGTATTTTTTTCATACATTTCTCCCATAGAGAAATGAATGGAAAATGCTTTGACAAGCACATATAATGCTTGTTAAAACATTATATATATATGTGTGTGTGTATAGTTAAAAATATATTTCTCTAGGAAGAAAATTATTTTTTTACTTCTGTATCTCGAGTGCTGCGCTCTATAGCCATGACCAAGAGACTACAGCTACATTTTTGTTTCCATTTCTCAAATAGAAAAACAAAACAAAATTCATGATGGTGTTCCCACGACTTTCATAAATGAATAAAATACAGAGAGTTTAATTATGTTGGTCAGAAGAGAGAAATGCCATTGTCAGTTAACCTTTTTTTTTTTTTTTTTTTTTTTTTTTGATGCCAAGGTAAGATAGTATTGTGTTTATAAATGTACATAAAAAAAGCTTTGCTAGATTTACAGTGCTATGCATAAGTTTAGACACCCATGCTAAAGTTGACTAAAAAGAGGAATAAAAAATCATCTTTTGGAAATTGAACTTAATGCCTTAATTTAAAAAAATAGGAAAAATCCAACCTTTAAGGACACCAATTTTCTTTGTGAATGAATAATGTATCGTAAATAAATAAATTTTCTTCCTTAAAATACAGGGTGCATAAGTTTGGACACCCCTATGTTAAATTCCCATAGAGGCAGGCAGATTTTTATTTTTAAAGGCCAGTTACTATATGGATCCAGGATACTCTGCATCCTGATAAAGTTCCCTTGGCCTTTGGAATTAAAATAGCCCCACATCATCACACACCCTTCACCATACCTAGAGATTGGCATGGTTTTATTTCAGTTAGTCTAACAGCTGGTTTGATTTGCATTGAGAGATGATCTTATGGAAAGTACTCCATGCCAATCTCTAGGTATGGTGAAGGGTATGTGATGATGTGGGGATATTTTAATTCCAGAGGCCAAGGGAACTTTATCAGGATGCAGAGTATCCTGGATCCATGAAGTAACTGGCCTTTAAAAATAAAAATCTGCCTGCCTCTATGGGAATTTAACATAGGGGTGTCCAAACTTATGCACCCTGTATTTTAAGGAAGAAAATGTATTTATTTACGATACATTATTCATTCACAAAGAAAATTGGTGTCCTTAAAGGTTGGATTTTTCCTATTTTTTTAAATTAAGGCATTAAGTTCAATTTCCAAAAGATGATTTTTTATTCCTCTTTTTAGTCAACTTTAGCATGGGTGTCTAAACTTATGCATAGCACTGTATGATATTAATAATTGCACCTGTCATCACAGTCTGTGAAATGTGGTGTGTTGCCATATAAAAAAAAAATTATATGATGCTAAAGTGAATTTATTTCAGTAATTCAACCTAAAAGGTGAAACTAATATATTATATAGACTCATTACATGCAAAGTGAGATATTTCAAGCCTTTATTTGTTATAATTTTGATGATTATGGTTTACAGCTTATGAAAACCTTTTCACAATATTCTAATTTTGAATTTGGGGTTTTCATAATCATAAGCTGTAAGCCATAATCATCAAAATTATAACAAATAAAGGCTTGAAATATCTCACGTAGCATGCAATGAGTCTATATAATATATTAGTTTCACCTTTTAAGTTGAATTATTGAAATAAATGAACTTTAGCATGATATTCACATTTTTCGAGTTTCACCTGTAAGTTGTCTTTAGTCTGAGAGAAGCCTCAAATGTTTTTTTGCTTCATTTTGTCCCAAGTTTGCTTCCCATGTTTTAGTGTCTTTACGTTTGCTGCCAGCTACGCTTAAGCTCAGCTACGCACTGAACAAGTCCCAACACCACACGAGCGTCCCGCGTCTGGTTTTCTGAAGTGTGATTCTGATCTATCACCAGCGGCGCGAACGTTGTTCACACCCTAAAAATAGAGGCGGAGATTAGCTGGTAGTTCTGGAATTTTTCAAGAGCCTTTAATTCTCCTTATTTTTGAAGACACGGGTGCTTTCTGGGACATTTTTCTGCCCTGCGGCTTCTTATGCAATCTATAAAAGCTTCTATAAAACGTTGTGGTTTTTGACATGAGCCGACACAACCCAGTTTGTTTTCTTTGCTAACAGAACGATGTTAGCTACTTTACAGTTGTAGTTTTTCCACTTCCAACTGATTTCTGATGCTTCTACATTAGGTCCTTAACTCTATAAAGCCTACAGTATCATATTTGATACACACAATTATTGATCAAAACGTTGCTGAAAATCTGTTGCACACAATCTACTACATGCCTTCTGTCATTTAACTTGATAGGTAATACTTTTTAAGCAAGTAAATGTGCTTTTAGTGTAATTGTACAAATGTACACTTTCAGCTTGTGGTTCACATGCCCTTTTGCAGTGAAATATTTACTGATTTTTATGAAGTAAACATAAAAATAATTTTTTTATTATTATTAATGTTTCAAGATGAACACTATCCATACATCATTTTTAAATCAAATGTGATCCATCAGGTTTTTAATTTCATCTATTAATCATCATTGTTTTGCATTGCTTTATATGTTTTAACTACAGAGCTTTGATCATAAAACGAAGCATTTAAATATATTTTGGCAGATATATAGTGACGACTGATATTTATATGCATTTAATGTAAGCGTCTGCATTAGTGTTAAAAATATCTAATTGAATTACATTACAAGCTATTCGAATTTCATCTTTTTTTGACCATATAAATATCAGAATTTGCACAAAATTGCATGTTTTTTGGAGTTTTTTTTCTAAGCTCCATATTCTCGCTATATCATACTATATGACCCAAAAAAGTTTGAAGTATAATTTATGATGTACGGCTCCTTATCCACACAATGAAATCAAGCTCCAGAAATGACTAAAATCACACATTAATGTGTTTTAAAAATACTTTATGCAGCATTTTTGAATATATGCCAGTGTGAATGTACTTTTGTTTCTGTGTTATGAAAGAAAAAAGTCTTTTAGCTGAACTATTCCTTTAAGATCTCGTCTGTTGTGTTCTGGCCTGTATCCTGAGAGGATTTGTGAACTTCATGACCTTTCTCTCATCATGTATGCATGTGTGTCTCTCCTCCAGTCTCTGGTCCTCATCAGCAAGCTGCCGTACGTGACCTTTTTCCACTCTTTGCTGAAGCTCATCGCCCCGGAATACTTTGAGAAACAGGAGCCGTGTTTAGAGGCCGGTGAGTCCTGAAAACATGGCTGACAAACCAATTCTGATAACAAATCAAACTCCGCATCATTAGTGCTCTTTGCAAAAACAAGCATCGTTATTAGTACCATTGCTAGGAACATTTCAAAATCAGCATGCATAACTTGCTTCTGCACCTTGATTGGATGTTTGTTTGGTGGATAGAAAACAAGCACACACAAAAAATAGGCTTTTCACTTGTAATGGCGGTAATCAACCACAATGCAACACTTCCCAGTCATATATTGCCACCAGAATATCATGCAACTCAAAACACAGTGAGCATAGCAACATTTTCCAGAACATACAAAACTCTAGTTTGCATATCATGCTGGCTAATCCTAATTTATTGTGGATCTCTATTTGTTAATAATAAAAAAAAATTGTGTTCACGTTAAAGCTTGCAATGACATCGACCGGTGGCCCACGCCGTGCCCAGGGAAGATTCTTACGCTCCCCATCATGGGTGTGGTCATGAAGGTAATCTTTGTGAGATACTAGCCGAGTCTGTGAAACTCCAGTGCACTTTATTAACCAGCGCTGCCATCTGCTCTCCTCAGCTGCGCATCCCCACATGTTATGACAAGCCTGGAACTTCTCAGCTCGTCCAGTCCACACCGGTATGCAAAGCATTGCCTCTGCCAGGCCTGTAGGCGCTGGTGCTGATGTGTCATATTCTGCAGAGTCTATGTCAGTTTGCTCTTACGTAATGCAGTCTAATCTTTCATTCGCAGAGCGACAGTCTGGTGTCCATTGTCTTGCCGACCGTCCATGAAGTAGATCTCTTCAGGTAAAGCACATTTACTGTGAATGGTACATAGTGTACTATATTTCATCATTGGGCTGGATCTGTGTATAGCTTATCTTCTGGTGCCTCCTGTTGGTCGCTGAGAAAAGTGCACGGACATTCAAACGTTTTGGGTCGGTAAGATTTTCTCTCTAATGCTCATCAGTGCTGCATTTATTTGATCAGTAAAACCAGTGAAATATTATTAATAATTTAAACAACTGTGACTCACAAAACCAGTCACATGGGTCAATTTTTTGAAATTGAGATTTATATATCATCTGAAAGCTGAATAATTAAGCTTTCCATTGATGTGTGGTTTGTTAGGATAGGACAATATTTGGTCGAGACACAACTATTGAAAATCTGGAATCTGAGGAGCAAAAAAATCTAAACATTGAGAAAATCTCCTTTAAAGTTGTGCATTTATGTTCACGATTGTGCTGCATTCACTCACAGAAATACATGTTTTATATATTTACGGTAGGAAATTTACTAAATATCTTCATGGAACATGATCTTAATATCCTAATGATTTTTGGCATAAAAGAAAAATCTATAATTTTGACCCATACAATGTATTGTTGGCTATCGCCACAGATATACCCGTGCGGCTCCAGACTGGGTTTGTGATCCAGGGTCACATAAAGTAAAATGTAATTTATTCCTGTGATCTAAGCTGAATTTTCAGCATCATCATTACTCCAGTCACATGATCCTTCAGAAATCATTCTAATATGATGATTTGCTAAAACATTCAAGAAACATTTCTTATTCTTGTTATCAATGTTAAAAACCGTTGTGCTGCTTCATATTTTCGTAGAAACTGTGATGCATGTAAAGAACAGCATTTATTTGCAATATAAGTCTTTTGTAACATTATAAATGCATTTATTGTCACTTTTGATCAATTTAATGCATCCTTGGTGAATAAAAGTATTAATTTCATTCCAAAATTAAAAATCGTTCTTACCCTAAACTTTTGAATGGCAGTGTGTTGTTGGCCATAGTATGTTTATACAATTAATCTGCAAAGAAACTCGATATCGCACATTATATGGTGTAACTGTCTGCTGTTTTCACTGTTTCTCATGTTGCAGGTGTTTCTATCCAGTGTTTTTTCATATCCAGATGTTGTGGGAGCTCGTGCTGCTGGGTGAGGCGTTGGTGGTCATGGCGCCGTCACCGGCAGAATCTTCAGACACTGTGTTGGCATTGGTCAGGTATGGCGAATAAAGTAATAAGCCACGTGAGATTGTGTTACAGTGACAACTGTTAAGACCTCTTAAAGTCCTCCTGCAGTCAATAACTTTATCCCTTAAAGGGGTCATGACATGTTTTTTTATTTTTTATTATTATGTTCCCTTAGGTGCAATTATAGTATTACTATAGTTTTTTTTACAAAAAACTTTTAAAATGTAGTGATTTATGACCTTTTCCCTGTTTCTCATCCTCTGATTCACACAGTCTGTTTTGGGGGTGTTTCCCCTTTAAGAGTTCAGTGTTAACGCCCACTGTTATGATTGGCTAACGTCAGTGCCTATGCATCAATTATTAACGCCCCCAGCCAGAACATTTGCGGATTCAGCGTATTTAAAAAGTAGTTTCAAGTTTTAAATACATTACTGACAGTTTGCGTCGTCGTTGTTGAGCCCAGAATAGTCGGCACGGACTTATCTTTGAGCAACAGTTTTCTGGCAAAGCCAGCATTATTTTGGGATTTGTTCTCAAAACAGTCATCCTTCAAATGTATAGAACAAACGCTTAAACTAACACTGCCGTGACTGGGACGTCCGCAAAAAATAAAGTGCATCCATTTTCCCCTGACGTCTGGATCTTTCTGCAGCGTATTCAAAGATGTTGTTTGTCCACAGCCAGGAACAGCACATCTGCGGCATCGTAATTTCCCTGCACACAGACCCACTCGCTGTCCGTCGACTGAACACTTGTGAGGCGCGCGGCGATACGAAATGAGCGTAGTTGTCTTGCGCTTTAAACGTAGTTGTCTTGTGCTGGAGGCGGTCATATGCAAACGCTGGTACGTCACTTCGCACCGTGACGTCACTTCTTACCATGGATCCAGAACGAGCTGTATTTAGAGCTTGATTAAATAAATGATTCGTTTATAATGGGGAGGACGTCTTAAGCTATGAAACTTGCAGGATGTTTTAATGGTACAAAGACCTCTTGTATACCAAAAGATCAAGGCAAATTTGGTTTCTCATGTCATGACCCCTTTAAAGGATTAGTTGCTGATAATTAATTTACTCCCCGATGTCATCCAAGTTGTCCATGTCTTTCTTTCTTCAGTCGAAAAGAAGTTAAGGTTTTTGAGGAAAACTTTCCAGGATTTTTCTCCATATAATGGACTTCAATGGCAAACAAATATCCCAATGTTGTCCCAAAAGAAGTTTCAAATGTCCGTCTCAATGCAGCTTCAAAGTCTCGACACGATCCCAGTCGATCAGTCATTTTCAAAAAAGAAAAAAACATTTTTACATCAAAGTGTTTAGCAATACTTTTTGATGACTTCACTCATTAAAAATGCAGGATGAAACCTGTTTATTTTAAATCGGCACCTTGTTTCTTTCTGATTGCACATTAAATCTTCTCAGGACTAATTTGATAATGCTGTCAGCAACTAATTAACGTGTAGTACTCATTCAAACACAATTTTATTATATTTAAATCCATTCTGAAGAATTCTTCAGATAATGTGAAATTCATAATTCAGTGTGCATCCGAGTGCATGGGATGTGTTGCAGTACTTACACAAGTTTAATGGCTCTGTGATGCTGAGTTGAATGATGACCACGCTGTGGTCGACCTTGAACGAGGACGGCTAGATAATTCATGCAATGTGTGTGTGTGATGTACAGAGACACCGTGACCCACCACAGACTCAGACAGTGTTGAATATGAGCAGAAAGCGGTTCCTTCTAGATCACTTTTATTAATGCTGATTAATGATGTGAATTTAAAGCAAAGCAATCTCTCTCTCTGTCTCTCTCTCTCTCTCTGTGTGTGTGTGTGTGTGTGCGTGCGCAGTTGTATCTCTCCTCTGCGTTACTGCAGTGACTTCCGGCCGTACTTCACCATTCATGACAGTGAGTTTAAGGAATACACCACTCGAACACAAGCTCCGTAAGTAAACAATGTGTTGAATGAGTGATGTTTAGTCTTTTATATACCGGTATATTAAGTCTAAAACGTTATGTTTTGTTTGTATTATATTTTTAGTGTGTGTGCATATATATATATGTAGTAAATGTTTCGTGTGTGTTTTCAATACATTTATTTATTATAATTCTAATGTAATTTAATGTATTAATATTTGCTATACTGTATTAAATATTGTAACATTCATTTTATTATACTATATTGTTGTAAATGTAATTTATAATATAATATTTTATTATATTTTCCTTCTGGTAATGTTTATTTTGTTGTTAATGTATTCTTATTTGTATAATTGAATTGTTTTCATTAAATATTTTTATAATAATTACAATTTAGTTTAATATATTCAGTGTGCTGCATCAATTATTGTAATATGTTTCATTTTATTAATATAATATAAATTATAGTATTTTATTTAGTATATAATACAACTATAAATACAGTATATAATACACCGATAAATACACGTGTGTGTGTGTGTGTGTGTGTGTGTGTGTGTGTGTGTGTGTGTGTGTGTGTGTGTGTGTGTGTGTGTGTGTGTGTGTGTGTGTGTGTGTGTGTGTGTGTGTGTGTGTGTGTGTGTGTGTGTGTGTGTGTGTGTGTGTGTGTGTAGACAGGTTTGTAATATTTCGAGTTTTTGTACTTTTGACCTACAAACACAGCATGTAATTCAATCAGTGTCAGGATGAGCGTATAATCAATACGAGGTTGTTCGTTCAGATCGAGGGATGAGGGTTTTTCTGGAGCTCAGACAGGAAGTGTTGGACATGTGACTCTTACTGGGTCTCTTTAACCGTATCTTGTGTTTGTGTGTTGTGTTGTGTTGTGCTGTGCTGTAGGCCTTCAGTCATTTTGGGAGTTACGAACCCATTTTTTGCCAAAACTCTCCAGCACTGGCCTCACATCATCCGCATCGGAGACATGACGCAAGCAGGTTCTGACCTTTAAATAGTGATTTAATGCATTGAATGCTAATGCTAATGAAGCATTGACATGTATTATGCAATATTATGACTTTCATAAGTTTAAATGAGCAATAAAGCATTTATACAAATGTAAAAAAAAAAAAAAAAAATAAACGAGGTGTTGTTGGCTTTATTTATTATAAATATCTTGATTTTTTTTTTTTAAAGGAGAGATGGCCAAACAGATGAAAGTGAAGAAACTAAAAAATCTGAAGACTTTGGACTCAAAACCTGGTGAGACTTGAATAAGAAACTATCATGAGCTCATTTTATTATGTTCTGTATTCGGTTTTATTCTGGTCTTTGTATTTCTTTCTGTTAATGTTTTGAATTACAGAACTGTAAATGTCCAAAAGCAAAAGAATAAGTAAACCTCAGTGTTTGTTAGAGTAAAGTAACTGAAGGATTGTTCGTCTCAGGTGTCTACACGGCATATAAACCTTTCCTGAACAAAGACGAGGACATTATCAAGCAGCTCCAGAAGGTGAGTGTCTCTCTGGTGTGTTATATCACTGCTAAAACATTCAAGCTCACGTATTAATTCTGTGTTTTTTGTGGTTAACTTCAGGGAGTTCAACAGAAGCGTCCTTCAGCGGCCCAGAATGCAATTCTGCGTCGATATTTCCTGGAACTTACACAGAGTTTCATCATACCACTGGTAGGAACGTTTCTTTGCATGCAAAATCAATGATGCGACGGCATTTTACACACACCTGGACGGAGTTGTTATTGTTAACTAAACTATTGAAATAAAGTAAAATATAAATGTGCTGTTAACTAACTGAAACTAAAGTAACTTAAATACCTAAATAAAAGCTAATTTAAAATATTCTAAGAAATAGTATAATATAGTATATAAATAATGCTAAAATAGCACTGGTCCTGACTACCTTAAAAACATGGTCAATGCATGTGTGATGAAGTCTTTAAATTCTAGACCGTTAATTTAGGATATCATTGTACATTTAATATTATATGTTTGATTCGCAGGAGCGTTATGTGGCCAGTCTAATGCCTCTACAGAAGAGCATCTCACCCTGGAAAGTAAGTGGTTTTTTTTAGTTTTTTGTTTTTAGATGAATCAAAATTTAGCAACTTTTAAGAATGTTCACAATGTTCCTTCTCTTATTTCCCAGAGTCCTCCACAGCTGCGGCCGTTCAACCAGGAGGAGTTTATGAAAACCCTGGAGAAGGCCGGACCTCAGCTCACCTCACGACTCAAAGGAGACTGGATCGGACTCTACAGGTACAGCTGAGGAAAAAGGAAAAAAAAATATATATACATGTATATAATTTGTGTGTATATATATATATATATATATATATATATATATATATACATTAGATAATGTATTAAAGTTATGCATGTGTATATATATATATATATATATATATATATGTGTGTATGTATGTATGTATATATACACACACACACACATATATATATATTATATATATACACATGCATAACTTTAATACATTATCTAATGTATACAATTCATATATTATATCAAACAATATTATCATATAATTTATATATTTTATCATGTTTTATTTCATTTATATATTATACATATAACATTTTATTAATTTATAATTTATATTATATTATATAAATATAGTTTAATATATATAGAATATAAAATATAGCGAATATGCTAGTTATTCTCTGCTCTAATATATTTCTTCAGAATTTTCTCACAAGCCATAATGAATCAGAATCAGTGTCACTCACAAATTGCTCTGAAATATGTTTCAATCAGAATACATTGGTCTTCCCAAACAAATGTTTTCTTCAATATAAAAATGCATCTTCACTCTTTTCATCTGTCGCGGACTCGCGCAGGCAGTTCCTCAGGTGTCCGAACTTCGATGGCTGGTTCAGAAACCGCAGGAAGGAGATGATGCAGAAGCTGGAAGCTCTTCATCTGGAGGCTCTGTGTGAGGAAGACCTACAGCTGCGGATACAGAAACACACCGAGGTGGAGACGGTCGACCTGGTGCTCAAACTCAAGGAGAAACTGGTCAGTACTTCAGTCAGTCTGTGTATCATGACAACAGTTCTAGAGTGGGATTTTCTTTGTGTAGCTTAAAGGCGTAGTTCACTTTAAAATGAAAATGTACTCACCCTCAAGCCATCCTAGGTGTATATGACATTCTTCTTTCAGACGAATACAATCAGAGTTATATTAATAAACACCCTGACGCTTCCGAGCTGTATAATAGCAGTGGATTGCAACCATCAGATTGAAGCTGAAAAAAGTGCATCCATCCGTCATAAAGTGCTCCACACTGCTCCGGGGGTTTAATAAAGGCCTTCTGAAGCAAAGCGATGAGTTTGTGTAAGAAAAGTATTCATATTTTACACGTTACAAAGTAAAATTCTAGCTTTGTCCGCAGTCTACTTGCAGACAAAGCAGTACTTACGCAATTTGTGACGTCAGAAGTAGCGTAGTGCGTCATGGCGTAGTGTAAATATTAGCAGTACGTCGCATAAGTTGCGCTTTACACCGTGTCCTAACCAGATGCGATAAGATTACTGCGACAAATCATTTCTGTCCACACTAGACGCGACTGCGAGATGCGTAAAAATCAATCAAAACCCACAGCCAATCAGAACAGTGTGTGGGCGGAGTCTCGTGGCAAGTGCACAGCCAATCAGAACAGCGTGTGGGCGGAGTCTCGCGGCAAGTGCACAGCCAATCAGAACAGTGTGTGGGCGGAGTCTCTCGGCAAGTGCACAGCTAATCAGAACAGCGTGTGGGCGGAGTCTCGCGGCAAGTGCACAGCCAATCAGAACAGTGTGTGGGCGGAGTCTCTCGGCAAGTGCACAGCTAATCAGAACAGCATGTGGGTGGAGTCTCGCGGCAAGTGCACAGCCAATCAGAACAGTGTGTGGGCGGAGTCTCTCGGCAAGTGCACAGCTAATCAGAACAGCGTGTGGGCGGGCTCTCGCGGTGAGTGCACAGCCAATCAGAACAGCGTGTGGGCGGAGTCTCGTGCCGAGTGCACAGCCAATCAGAACAGCGTGTGGGCGGAGTCTCGCGCCGAGTGCACAGCCAATCAGAACAGCGTGTGGGCGGAGTCTCTGCAAGTGCACAGCCAATCAGAACAGCGTGTGGGCGGAGTCGCAAGAAAATGGATAAGTAGCTACATAATCAAATTCAGAAATATTACACCATTTAAACATTATTAAAAATACATAGGCTACTGAGTTACTAAAACAATCTTTGTCTAATAATACACTTATTTGTTCACAGTTTGAACGTTCTTGTTTCCATTTGTTTAATTTCAAGATCTGAGGTGAATTCTCCAGTGTTGCTTTTACAGCTACAAAGCTGGAGCACTAAATGATATTCAAAGTCACATGACACGCTTTTAACATTAAATAAAGCACATAAACAGCGCCTGAGATTATCATTGCCACACTTTGTGTTGTTGTTCCAGCGCGACGCCGCAGAAAAATAGAAACAGTTTCTAAAATAGAGTCGATGCGTGTCGCCGTCGCGGCTGGTTAGGACAAAACCTCTTACACAATCTCATCGCCTTTCACATGTTCGAAAAGTCTTTTTTAATATTTTCTACATTGATTGTACATTTTTTGTTGTGTCTCAGACTCAGGCCGAGAAAGATCAACTTCCTGTCAAAACAGGAACTCTGCCCAAACTACAGTCCCATATCGAGACCATCATACTCTCTCTTCCAGAGGACCTGCAGGGCATCTTACACAAACCCCCGAGCCCTTGACCATCAGCCAGCGCTGACAGACCAGACTGGGGCTCACACGGGGTCAACAGACACGACCCCGCCGCATTTCTGCTGGATCCTCCTCCGAGTGCGCTTGCTGCTGCAGATCTGAGTGCCCTTGAACGGACAATGCTGGCATTGCCAAAAAACAGCACCGACGACTGACCGCACGGCGCCTGAGGGACGAATGATGGCAGAAATCATGTTACGGACACACTCTGAGTCTGAATGCTGTACGTCTCACTGTGTGAGATTAACATTCCCGTTGATTTTAAACATGAAGACGCTTATAACATGGAATCAGGAAAGAGTACTGGATCGGATTCATATTCACCTCCATAATGGAAGTATTTAAATGGTTGTGCTGTGACACCAGAACATCACTTCCTCTTCTCATGAATCCTGTCGAAAAACATGTTCGGGTCATATTTCACCCCAAAATGAGGAGAAATTATATTTTAAATCAAGAAAATAAAGCCTATTTTAAGACCATTAAAATAGTATATTAATACATGTATATATATAATTGCATTATTTTCGTTATAATCAGGTCATTTTTCACCCCAATCTGAGGAGGAATTAAGAAACTATATTTTTCATGGATTATTTTCATAATTAAACCTAGATTTCATTACTATAATGCTCCAAATCTAATTTTCATTACTGCGAAAAACTCAATGACATTATTTAAATTGTGAAGTATTAAATTGTTAAATATTATTGAAGTATTTTTTCTGTTATTATGCACTACATTATTATTAAAAAAATGAGAATCACCATGAATATTGAGAAAAACTAAAACATGATGCATTACAGAATTTATGCAGAAATGTCCTTAATTATCAAGAAATGTCAAATGCAAAAAATCTTAATGGGTCTAAAAAAAAATAGGCTTTTGAATATATATATAATATTTTTTATTTATTTTTTCATTATATTTTGGTGTGAAATTTTCCCTGGACATGTTTTCATGATATTCAGCCAGTCAACTGTGTTTTGAATTTGATATTGCAATAACAGGCAGATTTATTTCTCCTTTAACAGAGACGAACACTACTAACCTATAAATATTGAAGACTATATTTCATCTTAGCACATTAATCACGGGTGTCCGGCTTTAACCCTACAGCACAAATGCAATATGAATTTCTCATAATGAAGACAAACCCAACCAAGACCAGTGCAGTTTTACATGTATTTATTTATTTTTATTTTTAATTCATAAACTGACTAAGACAGAAGGGAAAAAAGCCTCTCTCTCATCATCGCTGGTTAAACAGAAACAACTCGTCTAGTTATAACTTTCCAGTGAGTCTTCCTTCTACTTCAATATCATGTATATACATCCTCATCCAGAAAATTAATACTTAAACACACTATAGTCTTCAAATACAGCTTTTCTTTACACTTGCTTGCCTGATAAAGGTGAATAACGCAGTTTCTTTGTGCCTTTGATTTTCTGTGCATTTGATTTGATCTCTTTTAGGACCAAGTGTGTAAGTTTGAGTGCTTTAATATCATCAAATATGATTGTTTGAGCTTCAGAAAGAGCTTCTGTTATTTGCACTTTATCGGTGGAATGTGTCGAGCAACAGAAGGTTTTTCTTCTCGCATAACTTATAAAAAAAACACATGCTCATATTCAATGAAGTGAGCCGCCAGAAACATGTTTTCTGTTGTGTGCCTTGAGCTAGAGACACAAAGACACGGGTTTATCTGGTTTCTGTGACTCATGGGACGTGTTGTTGAATGGATCTGGGCCTGTGTAAAAAAAAAACTGGTTGTTGGGCAACCATTCATGTTTTATATTTGAAGAACAAACCTATTTTAACATGCTTGAATTTTAAAGAGGTATATTCTAACGAACTGCTTTTTGACACGAGTTTGTTATACTGAGGGATATTTTCTAACATCTGTATTTTTGATCTGCTCATTTATATCGGTAGTTATTGTACAGGATGTTTTATTTGTTGCTGTGGTGATTTATTATTATAGAATGATATAAATGGAAATGTGCGTTTTTTTTGTAAACCATGTACACCAAACCACAGTCCCAACGTTTCAACATAAACAATATTTTTCTATCAAACACCCTAACCACTATTATTTTTAAAAAAAATCCTGTAACCACCGGTAGCTTTAAGATTTAATAGATTTAATTGTTCTGTTTCCCTCATGAAGAACAAGTATGAAAATATATATTTTCCAGATGTAAATAAATGTCAATTATGAATCTGTGTTGAGCATAAATCTATTTTTTTGTTCTTTTTTTTGTTCTTTTGTTCTTTAGAAATCACACAAAGCTCATTATTTCTGTGATGAATGTCTGGTTAGGTATTTTGCCATTCTATTTTAAATCAAACACAATTCATAATTACAATATTTTGTAAATAAATACACAATTTATTGAAGATATTTGAAAGGCACATATTGAAGGCAGACATGTACAAAAATGATTTTAAAAATGTATTTACACCAGTGATAAGTTAAATATACAGTGAATTAGAATTATGTTTAACAATATTACATGAATATCCCAAAATAAAACAAATCTGGAGACCTATACATTCAGTTATGATTTAGTGTATTTTCTTCTGTAGTGTTTTATCGTTTGGACAGTTGATCCGAGAGCCAATCCAGTCCTTCATATAAACCTGACCCTTGAACCGCACATGTGGGCTGAACGAACCACTGAGAGAGAGAGAGAAACACATCAGCTCTATCCCGCTCGTGTGTGTGCGTGCGTGCGTGTGTGCGTGTGTGCGTGCGTGCGTGCGTGTGTGCGTGCGTGCGTGCGTGCGTGTGTGTGTGTGTGTGTGTGTGAGTGAGTGTCAGTGAGTGAGTGTGTGCGTGCGTGCGTGCGTGCGTGCGTGCGTGCGTGCGTGCGTGCGTGCGTGCGTGCGTGCGTGTGTGTGTGTGTGTGTGTGTGAGTGAGTGAGTGTCAGTGAGTGAGTGCGTGCGTGCGTGTGTGTGTGTGTGTGTGTGTGTGTGTGTGTGTGTGTGTGTGAGTGAGTGAGTGAGTGAGTGAGTGAGTGAGTGAGTGAGTGAGTGTGTGTGTGTGAGTGAGTGAGTGAGTGAGTGAGTGTGTGTGTGTGTGTGTGTGAGTGTGTGTGTGTGAGTGTGAGAGACACACACTCACCTGTATTCCTCTCAGTGTGTGTAAACCCAGTCTGTCTGTCAGCTCAGAGACGGTCATGGCTTTGGGTAAATCCTGCTTGTTAGCCAGAACTAACAGAACGACGTCTCTCATCTCATCCTCCGCCAGCTGAAAAAGTTCAAATAGATTTGATCCACGCACACAATATCACATGTAGACTGTGATTATACTGAACTAGTGTAATATATCTGATCATATAGATGATTTACCATCATTTTTAGTTCCTCTGCTGCCGTTTCAATCCTCTCAGGATCACTGGTGTCCACCACAAAGATCAGACCCTGAATCATACAAACACACACACTTTGTTCAGGGCATTTCATAAAATTGGTTTGGTTAGTTTTGAAGTGATAAAACAATAGATATTGAACTGAACACATAATTACCTTAGTGTTCTGGTAGTAATGTCTCCAGAGGCGTCTGATAACGTCCTGACCGCCGACATCCCACACCGTGAAGGAGATGTTTTTATATTCAACTGTCTCAACATTAAAGCCTAGAGAGAATCAGAGTCAGTCATTATCAGTGATTCTGCTTATGAAATATAATAAACAATAGACATTTCTTTGACCTGAAATTTCTTACCTAGAGTTGGAATGGTTGTGACAACTTCACCAAGTTTGAGTTTGTAGAGGACTGTTGTTTTCCCTGCTGCATCCAGACCAACTTGGAAAATAGATATTTATAACGTTTATTCCACAATCAAAATGCACTAGATTCATAATTGTCATTTTTTTATAATATTTTCTGAAGTTGTATTAAATTCACGTATCAGTGGACTAGAGAAATATTTGTTTTAATAACTGAATAAGAATCAAAGAGTAAAGATCAGTGTTTTACATTTTAATAAATAAATAAATGTACTCACCCATAAGCAACCTCATCTCTTTTTTCTCAAAGAGACGTGAGAAAATGTTAGAGAAGAAGACGCCCATTTTTTAAAGTGCAAATTAAAAAGCTTTTTGCTGTATTCCGTGAAAATAAATGTCCCGAGGAAGAAGCTCAGATTGCTTGTGTGAAGATGTGTGAGTGTGTGTGAGTGTTTATATAGGCAGTTTGCTTTCGCTTTGACTGACAGCTCAACACCGCCACTCTCACACAAGTCGCGCGCAGTTTCTCTCGTTGCAAATCCAACGCGTTCGAAATGACGTCACGTCGTCATAATCACGTGACAAAACAAAGGGCAAAATATAATCGAAATTGATACATTTCTGAAGTCTCTAAGGTTGATTAAAAACAAGAAAAGTGACAGATTCTTGAAATATTATGATGATATTTTTAATAATACCACTGATGCATAATGTTTCCTATGTGTATGTCTTTTATTTTATTTATTTATTTATTTATTTTTTATTATTATTATTTTTTTAATATAATATATATGTGAAGCTTTATATATACTTGATATAATTTAATTAATGTAGAAGCTCTGTGTGTTCTGTACTTTAAACCTGCTTGTTATTTGATTCATATTCAATAAATTAAAAAAAGGGCAAAATATGAATCATTCAGGAACAAGACAAGAGTTATTACTTTTTATTGTACTTGGAAAATATCACATTCATGTGAAAAAATGGTCTAAAGCTAAGCCAAATTTTGAACACTTTATAAAAGAAATTAAACAATATGGTAATAGATTAGATAAAATTAAGAACAAAAAAGCAAGAAAGATGAAGCTTTTTGTTATTTTAAATTACTGTAATTTTACCCCTGGCATGCTCTAAATTTTTTTACATATTCTTATGTATGTGATTTACTACTGGTTGTGAGATGTATATTCTTGTACAAATCTTTGTAATTTTTTTTTGTTGCAATTAAAAAAAAAAAAAAAAAAAAAAAAAAAAAAAAGACAAGAGTTATTATTTTGGTGATCAAACCGACAGTATCAGTGAAGCGCTATTTTATTGTAAATAAATACAAATATATTATGTGTGTGTTGTACTTCGTACTTGTACTTGTTATTTAAAATCATATTAAATTAAGGGTGACATTTCCACCACAGAATGTCTCAAACTCTGAGCCAAAAAGTTGCTAAACAGCTATAATTTTTAATTTAACAACCATTTTTATGCATCAAAACATAAAATAGTATTAATAGTAGGTAGCCTATGCTATAATATGAATTTAAACTCAACTTGTGTGGGGCTAGGCTTCAGAAATTATGCCTGAAGAAAAAGAAAAAAAAAACTTCGCACATGATCCTCGTCAGATTTACAGAACTTCTGAAATCTTTATTCAGCTAAGTAGAGATTTGAAACTTTACATCATAACAATATTTGCTTTTGGACAAATGATACATTATGTGACGTCATTTCGAACGCGCTGGATTTGCCGCGAGAGAAACTGCGCGTGTCTTGTGTCGAGCTGTCAGTCAAACCGAAAGCAAAAAAGCCTATATAAACACTCACACACTCTGACACTCACCTCAACATCACTCTATCAATCTGAGCCTCTTCCTCTGGACGTTTATGTTCTCTGAATACAGCAAACAGCAGCACTCTTAAAAATGGGCATCTTCTTCTCTAACCTTTTCGCACGTCTCCTGAAGAAAAAAGAGATGAGGTTGCTTATGGGTGAGTAAATGTTTTTTTTTTTTCCTCAAAATGTACTTTACTCGTATTATTTGATTCGTAAACAAATTTTGAACAAACTATTATTTCTCTATGGCGAATATATATGCATATTAATTTGCCCTAATTAATATGTGATTTTTTTTTTTATATGTGCATTTCCATTGTGGAATAAATGTAAATATTTCTTCTCCAAGTTGGTCTGGATGCAGCAGGGAAAACCACAATCCTCTACAAACTCAAACTTGGTGAAGTTGTCTCATCTATTCCAACTATTGGTAAGAAACTCAAAGCAAAACATTAAGCCATAATTGATAAATTCCTGCATTCATTTTTATTCTGTATGTCATGTCTAACTGCTCATGATTCCTCCTCTAGGCTTTAATGTTGAGACAGTTGAATATAAAAACATCGCCTTCACGGTGTGGGATGTCGGCGGTCAGACTGTCATCAGAGGTCTCTGGAGACATTACTATGTGAACACTAAGGTATTTTATCACTATTTAAGTGCAATCTGATTTTGCAGTTTACTATATTTGGCCAAATGTGGTTTTATTTGCGAAATGTTGACTTTGCATGTGTGTGTGTTTGTATGATTCAGGGTCTGATCTTTGTGGTGGACACCAGTGATCATGAGAGGATTGAAATAGCAGCAGAGGAACTAAAAGTAATGATGGCGGAGGATGAGATGAGAGATGTTGTTCTGTTAGTTCTGGCTAACAAGCAGGATTTACCCAAAGCCATGACCGTCTCTGAGCTGACAGACAGACTGGGTTTACACACACTGAGAGGAAGACAGGTGAGTGTGTGACACACACACACACACACACACTGCAGATGTGTGAGGTCACATGTGTTTCTCTCTCTCTCTCTCTCAGTGGTTCGTTCAGCCCACATGTGCGGTTCAAGGATCAGGTTTATATGAAGGACTGGATTGGCTCTCGGATCAACTGTCTAAACAACAATAATTCATAATTTAAGTCGACATGAAATGAAAGTTACGAAAGTCTTCTCTTCCTTATTGTGACTTATATCTGAGTGACAAGATATAACAAGAACTAATAGGGCAAGGCTTGATCGCGCCAGTAAACACGTCATCAGGGAAGAGAAGAGATGTCTCTGCAACCGGAAGGGGAAGTTAATTTGATTAAAGATTAACTTTATATAATAAATACTCCATAAGTAGTATGTAGTATTCCATAAACAACTAAAATTGTCCATGATTTCATGGTCGCTTTAAAACTTTATTTGGTTTTTTTTTGCATTGTAATAGAATGTACTGTATATATTATAAGAGCCTCCAACTGTTTATTATCTTAAAAGCCTATTGATTTATTTATGTTAAAACTTTTGAAAAAATATTTATATATTTTGATTGTTGTTCTATGGACTTTGAAGGAAAGTTTGTCATATTTTAGTATGTGTTCTGTTGTATTTGCACTTTAAAAGAATGACCTGATGTCTTCCTGTAATACATATCATTAGGCTCGTATCACCGGTGAGATGCATGCCGGTTAGAATTATATATTTTTTATTAAATGCTTGAAAGAACAGAACAACCATTGTCATCATTGTCATATCACACTCGGACACATTAGAAATGTATATGTATATCCACCGCTGATCAAATGATGGGAATCGACTGGCTGACAACACAATGCTAATTGTTTTAAACAACCGTGATGTATTGTTCTCTTTTAAAATGTTTGATTTGAAAACTCTAATATCGTGTTTTTATGTGTACAAATTATATGTGAATATTCCCAAACTCTCTGACAGTGCGACCTTTGATTATGATTTTTCTAAAAAATATATATAAAAACATGTCTGTAATTAAAGTAAAAATGATTGATAAACACGTCTTTCGAACGGAAATAAATAACAAGTACTTTGGGTGTCTTGTCCAGTATATTTATTTTCATATAAAAGCAACAGAACTTAATTTACATCCAGTTTATCAGCAACAAAGCACATGAGTGTAAATATCCGCCTTAATTTGATCTCGTAGGTGTCTGATCCACTACAAGAAGAGAGATGAATATAACTATGAATCTGTGAGAACGAAGGATGGCGGTCAGTCTAAATAGAATGAAACCTTTGTTCCGCCTTCTCTCGAGACCTTATGTAAACAAAGTCATGCCTATGACCCTGTAGGCGGAGCTTACCGCACTATAAAAGCGGGATGAACTTCCGGAGAGTCCTCTAAGGGTGTTTTCACTCCTGCCTCATAGGCCCTGTCCCAAATGGCACACTCTGGACTTGTGGACTTCCTCAGAATCCACACTTTGGTGACGTCATGTAGTGCAGACCTATAGGGCCCTTGGCGCGAGTCCACGAGGGCGCATTGAGAGGTATTTTTGGGACAGACTCGATCGCCACGCCGGAAATAGGAAGATGGTCCGGTTGTTGTTTAAATATTATATTTCTACATTTACATATGACTCAGTATAGCCCTGACATTCGGTTATATTTATTTAATGAATCATAATGCGATCATAGCCTATTATTCAGTGCGCTATTTATGTTTATATTAAATATAAATATATATTTATATTTATGTTTGAGACATCAACCACTGGTTGATGACCATAATGGTTGTATAAACTGTAGGTAATAACTGGTAAAATGTACACATAGGTCATAAAAACTATAATGATATTTACACTCTTCTCATCCATGTTAACGTGAGCGAAAGCTCCTCCCATTCGTTGTCTGATTGGCCTTTCGCAAATTCGCAAGGATTCCTGGGTAGTTAAAGTGCGTGAAGCCTGCATCTATGCGGGCTTCGCGGAAGACCGCTTCAAGGGTACAAAGGGGGCGCTGCTGAGCACACTTCAGAGCGTTAAAATGATGAATGGGACGGTCTACGGACTCGTAGACTCAGCGAGCACGCGCAATTTAAGTCCACGAGACCGAAAGTCCACATCAAGTGCGCCATTGGGATAGGGCCATTATAGGGTCCTTCTCAATTCTTATTTGTGCATCCTCGTTTCCTTTCCTCGCTTCCTTTCCTCGCGTCTCAGGTCCACCCCCTGGAGGACGCGGGGGAAGGCTGCAAGGAAAGGAAATGAGGATGGAGGAATCGAATGAAAGCTTTTTTATACATTGGAATACTTGATCACTCGAGCGTCACTTTACAGCGTCATCGGCAGCGCTCAAAAGATCTGCCCTTATGTTGTTGAAGTTTGGTTATTTAAGAAATTCATAATAAATAATAATAAAGCAAGATACCCCGTTGAAATATGTGACATGTGTGGTTTATATAAACTGCAATAAAATTATATAGCTATAAAATTATTGTGACCGATGTGAAGGGGGAGGAGAATTTACACTTGCGTCACGTTAAGTCAATAAAACACTTCCGCATAGGATACACCTGTGTATCCTCGCTCATAGCTCCTCTGGAAGCCTCCTCACTCCTCGATCCTCGCCTCCTCACGGTGCAATTAGAGAATTGAGATGTCCTTCAAGATGGCTGAGCTCGATCGGTTTCCGGGTCATAGGATGGAGGACGGAGGAGCGAGGAGACGAGGAGGGATATTGAGAAGCACCCATAGTTTGGTTAGTCTCAGCCGCAGACGTCACGCCCACGGAACGTTGGCTAAACGTCTGATGCATATGGTACACTTAACTGGAAACACTTCAGGAATGTCGAAGTCGTCATCTGATTGGTTGAATTTTATCGGATTTCCGGGGGGCGCGAGTGTTGCGTTTTTTTTCGGTCCGCCGGGTGTGTTTACATGAGTGACAATGAGCATTTATCAAGATCAGCTAAACGTAGGATTCTCAAAAGTATGCAAGGTTCACGGCATAGACTCTTTAAGAGGTTATTTTATCTTTAAGAGATTTTCTATGCTGACTGACTTGTTGCACGCCGGTCTGTTGTTGTGGGGACATTTCCACGCCCCGAAATGTGATGCTGAACGAAACGAAACTGTAATTGGTTGTTTGACATGTCGGTCAAGCGGCCTTATGGGCGGGCCTTGGCCAAAGAAAGCTGCTATGAATTCCAGACCTTCAGCCGTCAGTCTGAAGGTCTGGCTACGCGAGACTATGAATCGCACTAGGGTTCGTTGTCCCACTTGGTGCGGTTCTTTTGCGCAGGTATGAATGCAGCAATCGGACTCGGGTGCGCATCAAAAGTGGACCAAACAAGCTTTCAAACGAGTACTTCGCTTTCAAACGAACTCTGAAGCGGTTAGTTTGTAGTTGTGGCCAACTGCCAAAGAACTGCGCATTTTTGGACTAAACCAGCTGCCGTAGTCTATGTATTATCTCACTGTTTAGCAACATTAATGCACGTCTCCTCCTGAAGTGACTCGCGGTGTGCATTGCATAAAACATTATTTTCAAGCCGCATCCTCGCTTCATTCTCAAATGTTATTGTTTGCCTAAAATGCCGTAGACAAACTATATAATAAACTATGACCAGGGATACAATCAGCCCAGTCGTCTCTCCATAGTAAAAAGCGGTGCGTTGTCTGCCGGATTTTCCTCCTATTTGTTTACTTCCAAGAGTTTCCCCGCACGTTAATTCTGACCAATCGAAGTGCAGTTATAAAAATACGTTCAAGACACATCTGGCCAACGAGTGATGTGGATCGTCACGTGACTGCATTTTGGTTTGTTTCATCAACTGATCCGGACCAGAGCGATCAGTGTGGTGTGAAAAAAAGGAACCAAAACGCCTGAGAAATGCTACAAAGTATAATTTTTCTCCCTTGGTCCGGACCAAATGAACCGAACTACAGATGTAGCAACTCTTCTTGTAGAGTGGGGTCGTAGGAACCTCTCCTCGATTAGGCATAGGAGATGACATTGACTATCCAATGTAACAAACGCTGTTTAGACAGCAGTAACCCTTGCCTAGCCAGACCATAGCAGACAAAAAGCTGAAGATTAGATTTCCTCAAAGAGTGACTATGATTTACATAGGTATGCAATGCCTCATTGGACACGGGGTGAGTAACTGCTCCTGTTCTGGAAGAAAAGATTTGAAATTGAACCACCTCTAGTACTTGGTTTCTAAACTGGGGCTTAAATACTTTCGGCAAAAATGTAGGGTTAGGCCAAACAGACACACCCGCCTTAGAAGAGCAGAGAGCCAAGAGAAAGGCCGTCTTGAGAGACAGAGATTTCTAATCTGTTTCCGCAATAGGCTCAAACGGGAACTCAATGAGAGAGTCTAATACAAGAGGCAAGTCCCAACTCGGTGCCCGCAGAGTGCGGACTGGACCAAAACGTCTAACTCCCTTCAGAAACTGACCTATTAAAGGATGTCAACCTAATGGCTTTCCATCGGCCCCCTCGTGAAATGCTGAGGCATAAACCTTAAAGGATTAGTTCACTTTAAAAAAAAATTTTTGCTGATAATTTACTCACCCCGATGTCATCCAAGATGTCCATGTCTTTCTTTCTTCAGTCGAAAAGAAATGAAGGTTTTTGATGAAAACATTTCTCCATATAATGGACGTCAATGGGCCCCAAACGGTTCAAGGTCAAGATGACGGTGTCAGCGCCGCTTCAACGGGCTTTAAACGACACCAGACGATGAATACGGCTCTTATCTAGCGAAACCATCGTCATTTCACAAATAAAAATAAAAGTGTAAGTTTTATAAGCACAAACGCTCGCCTTGCTCTGTTCTGTGATGCGCGTTCGTGACGTCATGTAATACACAATTACGTTGTAAAGGTCATGCTTCTATGAAAAGTAAAAAAATTCTGTCCTGACGAAAATGTTCTTTTAGGCTTTTTAATATTACAACACCCAGGATACGCACACGAGATGGGCATTTTAAACGCTAAACTGACACAAAGACATTTGAATATGTGTGTATGGTCCTCCTTCCGCACATTTGTAAACACTGACTCGTCAAGCGTGACCTTTTCAACGTAATTGCGTATTACGTGACGTCACGAACGTGCATCACAGAACAGAGCAAGGCGAGCGTTTGTGCTTATAAAACTTTAACTTTTTTATTTATTTTTTTAAATTACCGATCGTTTCGCTAGATAAGACCCGTATTCATCGTCTGGTGTCGTTTAAAGTCGTTTAAAGCGGCGCTGACACTGTCATCTGGACCTTGAACCGTTTGGGGTCCATTGATGTCCATTATATGGAGGAATGTTTTCACTTCTCCCCTCACTGCAGACGCCTACTCTGGCCTAAATTTCAGGCAAGGCGCATCTCAAACAAGCCTAAGCAAGTGATACCGTATGTGACGTAATTTGGAACACGTTGGATTTGCCGCGAGAGAAACTGCACGTGTCTTGTGTCGAGCTGTCAGTCAAAACGAAAGCAGAAAAGCCTTTATAAACACTCACACACTCACCTCAACATCACACTATCAATCTGAGCCTCTTCCTCTGGACGTTTATGTTCTCTGAATACAGCAAACAGCATTTTCATCAGCACTTTTAAAAATGGGCGTCTTCTTTTCTAGCATTTTCTCACGTCTCTTTGGGAAAAAAGAGATGAGGTTGCTTATGAGTGAGTAAAAAAAAATTGTTTTTCTCAAAATCTTTTAAAAACCTGATCTTTACTCTTATTATTTGAACATTTGAACAAACTATTATTTCTCTATTGTGAATATATGCATTATAATTTGGCTTAATTAATATGTGAAATTTTTGAAAATGTTCCAATTATGAATCTTGTGCATTTTCACTGAGGAATAAATGTAAATATTTATGTTCCAAGTTGGTCTGGATGCAGCAGGGAAAACCACAATCCTCTACAAACTCAATGTACAACTTGGTGAAGTTGCCACGCCTATTCCAACGATTGGTAAGAAACTCAAAGCAAAATATATTACGCTATAATTAAGCCATGAATTAGTTTCTATATTTCAGGTCTAACTGCTCATAATTCTGACACCTCTCTAGGTTTTAATGTTGAGACTTTTGAATATAAAAACATCTCCTTCACTGTGTGGGATGTTGGATATCAGAGTATCATCATAAGCCTCTGGAAACCATACTTTAAGGGCACCAAGGTAACAGAGTTTTATCACTATTTAAGTGCAATCTGATTTTGCAGTTTACTATATTTGCCCAAATGGCTTTATTTGTGAAATGCCATCTTTGTATGATTCAGGGTCTGATCTTTGTGGTGGACTGCAATGATCATGAGAGGATTGAATTGGCAGCAGAAGCACTAAAAATGGTAATGGAGGACGATGAGATGAAAGATGTCGTTCTGTTAGTTCTGGCTAACAAGCAGGATTTACCCGAAGCCATGACCGTCTCTGAGCTGACAGACAGACTGGGCTTACACACACTGAGAGGAAGACAGGTGAGTGTGTGACACACACACACACACACACACACACACACACGAGCGGGATAGAGCTGATGATGTGTTTCTCTCTCTCTCTCAGTGGTTCGTTCAGCCCACATGTGCGGTTCAAGGATCAGGTTTATATGAAGGACTGGATTGGCTCTCGGATCAACTGTCCAAACAACAATAATTCATAATTTAAGTCGACATGAAATTATTTCATGGTCGCTTTAAAACTTTATTTTGGGGTTTTTGTGGACTGATACTTGAAAAATGCATTGTAATAGAATGTACTGTATATATTATAACATCCTCCAACTGTTTATTATCTCAAAAGCATTAGTTAGTCTTAGTTTTGAAAAAATTATTTGTTATACAGTATATATTATATCATTATTTATATAGACTTTGAAAGAAAGTTTGTCATGTTTTCTTATGTTGTATTTGCACTTTGAAAGAACGACCTGATGTCTGCCTGTAAAATACATCTGTGCCTTTCAAATATCTCCAATAAATTATGCATTTATTTACAAACATCAATATCCCTATATTTCATTGTTATTTAATAAATACAAAGTATAATGTGTGCATGTTTTAGTGCAAAAACATTCAATCTTGTGCTTGTGATACGTTTAGTCAAAAGAGATCAAACACCATGCAATAAAACAAGAAAACTCACTAATCTGGAGAGAAGAGCTCAGAGAAAGGGCACATCAAACTTCTTTAATATCTATATACACCACATTATATATAATGTATGTTGTGAATCTATTGTTTCATGTTTGGTATTATTTTAAATGTCTCAGTGCGATTGGTAACATGGTCTCGATTTCACAGCAGTCATTTGCATTATGAGAAAGATTGAAGACTTAGGAGAATTCAGTTCTCATAGGTGGTGTCTCTTCAAGATATCTGGCAATCATGGCTTCTCTCCCTCGAAACTATAGGTGTAGCACTGAAGAGGTATTAGCTAACCCTGCACCCTCTGACTAAGATCACAACTGGAGAGTTTGTGTTTGCACCATCACCAAAATATGTGCTCCAGCATCCCCATTCTTCCATACTAACACACACACACACACACACACACACAGGTGTCTTAACCCCACTTAATTAATGACACTCCCCTTCTATCATTGGTCACATGACTTTCCCATTACGTGGCTCCTGCATTATACCATCACCCATAGTGGGATTTCGGCGGTCCTACAAGCTCCAAAAATTATGCATTTACAAAACAAACAAAAAAAGTCTTGAATACTCCTTTCACTTTACTCCTTTTCACTCCTTTCAACTAAACTGTATTTTGGAAATGGAAAGCTGACATTAAAAAGAAAAAGTACTAACTCTTAATTTGTCATTTAGCTATTTATTTATTTATTTATTTATTTTTAATCTAAAGTGACTATTTACAGTAACCTTTATAGAGGTTCAGTCCAGCTGAGTAACCGGGAGTTGAGTGTGTGTTGATCAAGGGCAAAACTGCAACAGTTCATATCAACATTCGGGATCAGACCTTTAGTTACCACAACCAAACTTTAAACACAACATGATGCCATAAAAAAAAATAAAAAAAAATATGTAAGTAAAACCTGTAGGATAAGTAACTATATAACAAGAAATTATATTTTTAAAAAGAAAATATTTTGTAATATTTGTAATATATATATAGAGTATATATCAAATAGCAATACACATGGGCCTACTTTTAAGGCAAAATGTCATAAAAAAAAAAAGTATCTTTTTCGCTATTGATGTGCACTGGACTGTTTTATGCCCCCTTTTGATATTTGGTTATTGTTTTTTGTATTTTATTGTTTTGTGTGCTACCCTGATGGGGTTTGCTGTTTGGTGACCATTTTAGGTGAGTTATTGGTGTTTACAGTTGCTTTATAAACGGATTATAGTGAACTTTAAGCTCATTGCATTTGCATCATCTGATTTGTTATGTTGGTACGTCATTTTACCGTAACACATTTAATTTCTCAAATAGCTTGGAATTTTAAAGGGATAGTTCAAACAATGAAACATGAAATATCTGTCATCGTTTACTCACCATCAAGTTGTTCCAAACCTGTATGAGTTTCTTCCTTCTGTTGAACACAAAAAGTTGACGGACTTCCATAGGGGGAAAATACTCCAAAATATCTTCTTTTGTGTTCAGCAGAAGAATGAAACTCATATAGGCTTGGAACAACTTGAGGATGAGTAAATTATGACAACATTTTTGGGTGAACTATCCCTTTTAGATAATTTAGTGACATACAGAGACACAAAAATGCTTGTAATATTATCACAGTGTTTTTATGGTGAAGGTCTATAGCAATCACAGCAACTTGTTATGCCTTACCAGACGCTCTGCTCATATTTGCCACACAATTATTTACTTCATTCAAGAGAGCTAACTTTAAATTGGACAAAAAGTACGGGTTGGCTAAAAAAAAAGTTTGTTTTGACACGTGACACCGTATGTGACGTCATATCGAACGCGTTGGATTTGCCGCGAGAGAAACTGCGCGCGACTTGTGTGAGAGTGGCGTTGTTGAGCTGTCAGTCAAACCGAAAGTAAACAGCCTATATAAACACACACACACACTGAACACACACTATTACCAATACGAGCCTTTAGCCATAGGCAGTGGCACGTATTTTGTTCTAGCTAAACATGGGTAACTATTTCTCCGGTGTTTTCTCTCGTCTCTTTGTGAAAAAGCAGATTAGATTGCTTATGGGTGAGTAAATATATTTTGTAATAATTATATATAATAATATAATATTATATATTCTACACATTTTGAGTTTAAAGTCTTACAGTTTAGCCCTTATTGTTGTTATCATGTTCTTAAATCATTTTTAGGCCACAGAAGAAGAAAAAAATTGCATATTAATAATCTGAAATAGGTCTATGATTATTTTACTTATGAATCCATTGTGGAATAAATGTAAATATTTCTTCTTCAAGTTGGTCTGGATGCAGCAGGGAAAACAACAGTCCTCTACAAACTCAAACTTGGTGAAGTTGTCACAACCATTCCAACTATTGGTAAGATAAATATTATGTATTTAAATAAATACATTTATCATGTCTTTTTTTATTTTTATTAAATATCCTATTCTTTCCTCTCTAGGTTTTAATGTTGAAACAGTAGATTATAATAACATCTCATTCACTGTGTGGGATGTTGGTGGTCAGACCAAAATCAGAAGTCTTTGGAAATA
>NC_136897.1:27211134-27226134 GCF_949152265.1 Phoxinus phoxinus
CTGTGCTAAAGGCTAGCTCCTCATAGTTTCACTCTAATAAGTGTTTGACTCTTACACTTTTTTTTGTTTAGTTGTTTTTGAGCTGTTTTAACATGGGTTTGACCATTTCAAGTGTCTTTTCTCGCTTGTTTGGGAAAAAGCAGATGAGAATTCTCATGGGTGAGTTGGAAACTGGTTTTCTAAATTAGCTAACTGACTATTTTTGTGTAAAAGGATATTTTGCTGTTGATATTTTTCAAGCTGTTTATATACAAGTCTAATATTTTAAATGGTAGTAAAATAAATCCGTGAATAAGTCACGTATCGTTTTAGGGTGTTTACTTGGTTTACAAGAGAATAGGAGGAAGTATTTTATGCAAAGTTTTCCAAAGTGTTTGTCGTGATTTGTTTCCTGTTCTCCTTCAGTTGGTCTGGATGCTGCAGGGAAAACCACAATCCTGTACAAACTCAAACTGGGAGAAATAGTCACAACAATTCCAACTATAGGTAAGATAACAGATCAAATACTGACAAATGAGACACCAAAAGACTCAATTTATGAATTTATGTATGAAAGATTTATACGTGGGACTTCGCAGTGTTGATATCCATAGGCTTTCCCATTATAATAAATATACCTTAAATTAAGAGATATTCTCACAAAAACATCCATTTTAAAGTCAAATATTTACCGTCAAAAGGATATTTTGCCTAAAGGAAATGAAGAATGGAAGATTTTTACATTTTTACATTATTTCCATGACAGGTTTTGTGATATTTGCTATTGATTTATTACACTGAAACTCTCATCTTGATGCGAACAACTGCAAAAATCTGCATCTCTTAAAGGAACACGCCGACTTTTTGGGTCTTTAGCTTATTCACCGGATCCCGACAGAGTTAGATAAGTCCATATACATACCCTTCTCATCACGGTGCGTGCCGTAACTCTATCTGACGCACCCACCGCTAGCCTAGCTTAGCACAAAGACTGGAGGTACATGGCTCCAGCTAGCATACTGCTCCCAATAAGTGACAAAATAACGCCAACATTTTCCTATTTACATGTTGTGATTTGTAGTCACAGCGTGTACAAATAACAAGGTCACATGAGACACAACCATCTTCTAACCGTATACATACTGGGAACTATATTCTCAGAAGGCGAAGCGCTAGCTGGAGCCATTTACCTCCAGTCTTTGTGCTAAGCTAGGCTAGCGGTCGGTGCGTCAGATAGAGTTACGGCACGCACGGAGATGAAAAGGGTATGTATGGACTTCTCTAACTCTGGGGGATACGCTGAATAAGCTAAAGTCCCACAAAGTCAGCGTGTTCCTTTAAATGCTAACGCACCCAACCCTGTGTGATTCCTTTAGGTTTTAACGTGGAGACGGTCGAATACAAGAACATCTGCTTCACCGTGTGGGATGTGGGTGGTCAGGATAAGATCAGGCCTCTGTGGAGACACTACTTCCAGAATACCCAGGTAAACGCATGCATAGATGGCCTCACATCACAGCAGGACGTCCCCTCGCACACGTTGAGATAGTCAGACAACTGTGGAGTCGCAGCATTCCAGCCGATGAATTGCTCATTCTGCCATGGCCGTTCTGATTGAGTTTGATCGTCCAGCCTTGTGAGCTGCTAGAACAACAACTACGGGTGTGTAGTTATAGTTTGGCTGGATGCCGTTGATGTTCTTTGTAGAGGATGTTGGTATTTCCATTAGGATTAAGTTGAACTGGCACGGCCTTTACTAGAGTTTGATTTGAAGAACAGAACAGTTTCTCTTCTGTTCATGTAATTCTCTTTTTCTTTGCTGGATTTTTGAGATAATTCATCATCAATTAACTCATAATGGAAAATCGACATGTTTCAAAAAACTGCAAAAATGTGTAATTCTTAACATTTGCAAGGAAGTTGGATAGTGGCTCACATTTGTTTTCAACAAGATCCCTGATCATTTGTGACCCTGGACCACAAAACCAGTCACATGGGTAACATTTTTGAAATTGAGATGTATACATCATCTGAAAGCTGAATAAATAAGCTTTCCATTGATGTGTGGTTTGTTAGGATAGGACAATATTTGGCCGAGATACAACTATTGAAAATCTGGAAACTAAGGGAGCAAAAAAATCGAAACATTGAGAAAATCTGCTTTAAAGTTGTGCATTTATGTTCACGATTGTGCTGCATTCACTCACAAAAATACATGTTTTATATATTTACGATAGGAAATTTACTAAATATCTTCATGGAACATGATCTTAATATCCTAATGATTTTTGGCATAAAAGAAAAATGGATAATTTTGACCCATACAATGTACCCGTGCGACTCCAGACTGGGTTTGTGATCCAGGGTCAGATATGAGTCTGATGATCTGAAGAGTTTGGGCAGCACCGACTGATTTGAGTCTAACACAATGTGATGCAGCTTTGTGTGCATTCAGTTTGAGTCTTTTAGAGAAGAACTTGTGCTTTTTAGTTTCTGCCTGATGTTTTTACTCTGAATGTGACCCGTTGTGTTGTTTCTTCAGGGTCTGATCTTCGTTGTGGACAGTAACGATCGCGAGCGAGCACAAGAAGCGGCAGAAGAGCTTCAGAAGATGGTGAGGAAAAGCCCTTCTCGGATTAAAACCATTTCAAGCCTTTATTTGTTATAATTTTGATGATTATGGCTTACAGCTTATGAAAACCTTTTCACAATATCCTAATTTTGAATTTGGGGTTTTCATAAGCGGTAAGCCATAATCATCAAAATTATAACAAATAAAGGCTTGAAATATCTCACTTTGCATGTAATGAGTCTATATAATATTATAGTTTCACCTTTTAAGTTGAATTACTGAAATAAATTAACTTTTGCACCATATTCAAATTTTGTTTTTAGTATTTTGAGAAAGTTAAAATGTTTTTTGACCTCGGATTAGGGCTGTCACTTTTTGTTCGAAAATCGATCGGACCAACCAACACAAGTTTCGAAAATGAAAATAGGGAATCAATTTTAACGGCTTTCAGGACGCAGAATTCCCGGAACTAGGTTCAGCGTTGCGCTTCAGATACAACGCGATTTGCGCGGTTGAACTTTGACCGCGGCGTGCGCACCGCTTGGTCGACCCAGCAACAAAACGTCTCGCGCTATCTGTAGCCTATTGAATGGCTCAGCCATTGAACCGCACAGTCCAATGGCATAGATCTGACCAATTGTTGGTGTGTTTTGGAGGTAAAAACAAAAGAGCTGCTTTCACAAAACAGAATGTCTCGCAAGCCATTGAAATGAATGGGTCTCATAGCGCCGCGAATGCCGTGCCCTGTCTGAAAGGCGCTTTCTCTCAGAGCGCGTCCAGCTCGTCACGATACGCCCGCAGCGAACACGCATCACACAGCAACTGCAGGTTCTGATAAACACACATGACAGCAAATTATAGCCTACTTCTGCATAAGGTGTCGCCAGTATTTAGAAAATTTCAAGCATAGGCTACAGATAGCTAACAGACTCGGGCTACAGGCTACGTAGGTGAAATTTGTTTGACATTTCTAATGGTGATGCCATGCTAAAGCCTGCAGTAATGTTTTTCATTGATGTTATGGCAGTCCACTCTGCTTTTCGAGAATGTTACACTCCTGTTTGTAATTGTACACGAAATTTCATGCCAATAAATCATCAGAAATATTGTGCGTCTCAAGCTCCCTCTTTACGTTCGTCCTAATGCCTGTTAGTTGTCCGTGGATTGGCCTATATTTGGCGTTGAAAATGGAAACGTCTTTAGACATGGAAAATCGATTTTACAATGAACACTTATGTCTCGAAAATCGAAAAGGATTTTTTCACAAAAGTGACAGCCCTACCTCGGATGCATATGAACCTATTGTAGCAGACCTCCAAAACAAAACTAGGAAGCTTTAAAATAGCACAATTGGGGCATTTTGACAAAACATTTGCTTTATTGTGCACAAATCATCCGTAAATGTGACATATTTATTATGAGTATTTCTGTTTCCAAATTCAACAGCTTCAGGAAGATGAACTGAGAGATGCCGTCCTGCTGGTTTTTGCAAATAAACAAGATTTACCGAATGCGATGCCCATCAGTGAGTTGACGGACAAACTTGGATTGCAAGCACTCCGAAGCAGAACTGTGAGTAAGCTTAATGTGCAATATTATTATAATAGTTATGCATAATTATAAGCTCCATTTAATACATGTTTTAATACTGGTTAATAATATGTATTTACCTTGGAGCAAATGTATACATGAATCAGTTACGTGTAATATGAAGTTTCATCATGTATTTAAATACTTAATGTATCTGTTAGTAGAGTTGTCAAAAAGTACCGACTTCGGTACTGAAATTTTTTAAAATGTGACGCTTTGAGTGCTGTTGAGTGGAATCATAAACACCTCTGAAATTTTGGGTATCTATACTTTACTGGTGTAATTTTTTTAAAACTTCTCCTTACATTTTAAAAATAGCCTCGTTAGTCGTTACTCCCATTTAATTTTGGCTTGTTTTCATTCCGGCTTGTCATCGTTAAAACAAAAACAAATCCAGATAAATTGCACCATACGGATAGAGTGAATTTGATTATGTGGTTGGATGAGAAGTATAAACATATACCATTCCGACACCCTATTGGTTGCACATGACACAACTCGCGTCACACTCCAGCAAGGTCATAGCCAGTGTTGGGGTCGTTATGCGCAATAAATGCGTTCATTTTCAATGGGCATATATGCGGCTGAAGCCTAGTGCATCCCAAACTTTTCAACATTAACATTTTAAAATAACATTATAGTCATTATGGCCTTTAGAAAACATTTTTTTGAGGAGGTGGAGTAGTGCACTATAGGCCCCTGTGGCCTAAGCTTTTGCCATTAAAGGATAATTCCGGTATTTAGCACTTTGAGTCTATTTTCTAGTTTGTTTTGGATGAACTAGAGTGGTGGACACAGAAATTTTGACGATGGTTCCCGTCTCGACTTTTTGACTATTTTAGAATCGCCTTTGACCGCTTCAGAGTGGCTGTCTACCGGCATGCACAAACATGTCCTTAAAACAACCCTTAACGTTCGTTTTTAAAACTGTGCAACTCACCGAGTGGTTAGTGGTGTTCGTTGATGATTTTAAACAAATATATCGGCGCAAATGTATGATTTCAATCCGTGTTATTTGCTATAGTGGAACTATTTTTTCAGATCCCTCACAACCGCGTATAAACTTCCGCTCGATATTTGAGTCGAAGCCTTAGCACACTCCCGACCACTTGATGGCGACAACCACTTTGCCGTACAAGGACGCTGTACGGAACTCGGTGTCTAGCGCATAGACCGTAAAAAAGACTACAACCAAATATAAACAGCCCCCTTTTCAGTTTCCGGTAGCGCAGTACTATCAATGAGCAATGAGTCCTCCAACGGAAATCAATGGGATTTTACAAAATGCCAAATAAAACACGACAGAAACTATTTCGCTACGCTACTTGTTTTGGAACATCAACGAACACCACTTTATCCAAAACAAACTAGAAAATCGACTCGAAGTGCTAAATACCGGAATTATCCTTTTAATGGGATTTTTTTCCTTACATTACTTTTATACTTTAAGTAATTTTGAAACCAGTACTTTTACTTGAGTAAAAAGCTTGAGGTGATACTTACACTTCTACAGAAGTCTTTTTTAAAAAAAGTATCTATACTTCTACCGAAGTAATGAATGTGAATACTTTTGACATCTGTTACTCACGCGCTCATCTGATTTGTCACAGGTCTGTGTACTTTTTGACAACTCTCTGTTATTGGTAAGAATATGTTAATATTGACCTTTTTACTCTCTCTTTATCAGTGGTATGTCCAGGCGACCTGTGCGACTCAAGGGACTGGTTTATACGAGGGATTAGACTGGCTTTCCGAGCAGCTCTCCAAACATTAAACTGCACTTCCTGTTCAAACAGGATGTGCGCTGTTCCAAAGGACATGATTAGTGGATTGATCTGTCACAGGAGCGGTTCATGCACCTTTTCCAATGGATTGTTACCAAAAATTCACCTGCTGATGTCAATCTTTGGCAGTGCATTTTAATACTTTTTTTTTTTCCGTTGCACCTTTGACCTTGACTGACATTTCTCCCAGATTCATTCCTCTTGATGTATGTAGCCATATAATCTATAGATTTGACCAAAGTATGAAAACTACTACATTTGTTAGGAGCTCTTGCAGTAGCCCTGGATTTTTTTGTTACAGTAAGTGTACTTCAGTACGCACTAGACTTAAGATCTGTACTTGTACATCAAGCATTGTTAATATTAATGAGATTTTTTTTCATTTTTTTTTCATTCCAAATACATCGTTCCCGAACGTTTGCATGTCATACATCCAAGGAAAGATTCTCAGAGAAGCATGCATTTCATAAATAAAAGATTGTTCTTATAATAGCACACTTAAGAGATTGGCAATGCATTGATTTAAGCATTAGTTAAACGCTTTTAATATGCATAAGATTATATTAGGAACAGGTCTGATGTAAATAAGCAGCCTTTTTATTTTGTATGTAATCACAATTGCCTTAAACGCGCTGTGCTTTACTGTGTGAACGCACTTGCCTGACCTGCTTTTGATCTACCATTTAAATTGAGAATAAACCTGTTCAGAATATTTATCAGGTGTTTTTATTCCCAGCGTTTGAAAAAATATTCAATGCTATTAATCATCTAGCTGTTCGCCTTTTAAAAATGCATAAAACATAATAAATAAAAGTGTGATAGTGTGAAATGCATCACTTGTATGGTTGTGTATTAATTAGGGATGTGCACGAATATTCAAATTTTCCAATATTCGATCTGTAATTATTATTTGAAAAATAAAATACTATTCGAATTTATGAAGCTGTAAATAGTTTGCAGGTCGTAAATGCAGTGAGTCCCTGATAAATCCCAAGCACTAACTCGCAGTTATAATTAAATGCACTGGGTGGCGCTGTCACCCCTGCATTGCATGTGATTGTGGATATTATTGTTTTTCTCAACATAAACGTGAAACAATATAAACGCGATAATCATAACTGGCGCAGTTTGCTACTCTGCTTTATTAGGCGTTCGCGCTGCTTGAGCTTAAATCCTTTCATTCTTTATATTTTTTTGTTTACACAGGCCACCTATTTAATGCTTTCAATTAAAAGAAAACTATGTAAACTTGTGTATATTGCCTAATCGTAAGCTACTTCAGAAATGGTGACAAAAACTTTAAAAAAAATGTACTTAAAAAATAACGTCTTTTTCATTAAACGTCATTTAAATAAACGAATATTCAAATTTTATTAGCACGAATATTTGAATGCAATATTTTTGAAAAATGCCCATCCCTAGTATTAACAAAAGCTCGATCTGTGATAACTGGTCGCTTTTAAAGAAAGAAATGAACCGTCATCGTTTTAATGCTTTAAAGAGTCATGAAACCAAACGATTTTCTTGAGATCGCGCATCGCTAAAAAAAAAACAATAGCACTCAGTGTGTCTATTAGAAGAGAATTTGGTTATTCTTCTGAACCAATTTCACTCTTCCAGTTTGAAAAGCAAAGTTAAAGCAGCGTCACAAACAATTTTAAATACAGCTTTTAATATCTCCAAGTAGGAGTCAATAGAGTCATTTGATAAATGTCACACAGAAATTCATCCTCATCATAAATATTGAATTGTACAAGTGAGAATGAACCTATATGATAAATACAAATACAATGCTGAAATGAAAATCTTATTTAAAAGCTTTGTTTAGTTATAATATGGTCCAAGTAAACAAATGCATTTTGCATTTGATGATTGATGTGCATGAAGCAAATGTTAGTCACTTGTTCTCCACTTGAGGTCACACACCTGCGCGATGTGATCAGACGGGTGCGAGACGCTCGGCAGGGCCAGAGCGGTGGTGACTTCCTCGTGACTGGGCGGAGGAATGACCTGCTCCACTTCTAGCACATGTGGCTCCACAAATATATAGTCCAGACACCCCTGGAAGCCCCCGACGTAGTTGGTGTAGGCCGGGACCCCACAAGCGCTGGCCAGCTGGAACGGGTGAGTGAGTGCCGCCTGGATCTGCTCTTCTGGGCCATTGGAGGCCCAGTCGTCGTGATTCTCCGAGACGGATCCCTCACAGACGAGCTGGAAGAGGCCGGAGGACGGCGTGCTGTTGAAATCACCCGCGAATATAAGCCTGGCTCCGGGATGCTTCTCCATCACCACCTGCTTCATGTGTTTCAGGGCCACAGCAATCTGGACCAGGCGAATGTTTCCTCCTGAAAACACGATAGAACGTCATTTCATTCACATTGATGTTGTTCACCTTTAAAGGAGCACTCCACTTTTTTTTTGGAAATAGGCTCATTCTCCATCTCCCCCAGAGTTAAACAGTTTTACCGTTTTTTAATCCATTCAGCCGATCTCTGGTCTGGCGGTAGCACTTTTAGCATAGCTTAGCATAGATCATTGAATCTGATTAGACCGTTAGCATCTCTCTAAAAAAAAATGACCAAAGAGTTTAGATATTTTTCCTATTTAAAACTTGACTCTTCTGTAGTTACATCGTGTACTAAGACCGACAGAAAATGAAAAGTTGTGATTTTCTAGGCCGATATGACTAGGAACTAAACTCTCATTCCTGCGTAATAATCCACGAACTGCTGCCGTACAGAAGCGCAATGATATTACAAAGTGCCGGTCATATTGGAAGTTACCGAGCTGGGGACTATTTCAGGCGCTGTGTAATATCATTGCGCTTCTGTACGGCAGCAGTTCTTGATTATTACGCAGGAATGAGAGTATAGTTCCTAGTCATATTGGCCTAGAAAATCACAACTTTTCATTTTCTGTCGGTCTTAGTACACGATGTAACTACAGAAGAGTCAAGTTTTAAAATAGGGAAAATATTGAAACTCTTTGGTCATTTTTTTGAGAGAGATGCTAACGGTCTAATCAGAGTCAATGATCTATGCTAAGCTATGCTAAAAGTGCTACCGCCAGACCCGGAGATCGGCTGAATGGATTCGAAAACGGTAAAACTATTTAACTCTAGGGGAGATGGAAAATGAGCCTATTTCCAAAAAAGTGGAGTGCTCCTTTAAAGAGTCATGAAACCAGATGTTAACATTGCGCATCGCTGAAAACAATAGCACTCAGTGTGTCTATTAAAGAGAATTTGGTTATTTTTCCGAACCAATTTTCACTCTTCCAGTTTGAAAAGCAAAGTTAAAGCAACGTCACAAAATTTAGCGAAGAATTTAAAACCAATCATATTTTAAATACAGCTTTTCATTATAGCAGAGGGCCTAAAACAGACCCTTGTGGCACTCCATAATTTACTGATGTTAACATGGATTATTCCCTGTTTAAATAAACAATATGTTTAAATTTAATTAAAATCAAAGTCATTTCATTCACATTGATGCTTACCTTTAGGGTGCCAGTACAGGTGTGTGTTTCCGACACATAATATCCTTGATGGGTCGCATAACGACTGCAGAATGGTCACCTGAGGAATTGGGCAAGGGATGCATTTTTGTTGGTTTTGCATAGATACAATTTGAAGCAAGACAAAACAAGGATTAAAATAAGCCAAAAAAATTCTTCAGGATTTTGTTTTTTAGAGAAATAAGTGGAGAGAAAAATGTAAAAATAAATAAATAAAATTAACACTGAAACAAATAAAATTATTTTAAAATAAATAAATGAAAGAAAAGAAAAATGCCATTTGAACATTAAAATAGAAAAAGTTAATTGACATTTTAATAGTATTTCACAAAATTAAGGTTTTACTGAATTTATGATAAAATAAATACAATCTTAAGGGTAAAAACTAGGGCTGCATAACGATTAATCGCAACTAATCGTTTGCAGAATAAAAGTTTTTGTTTACATCATGTGTGTGTACTGTGTATAATAATTATGTATATATAAATACACAAACATGCATGTATCATTTTAAGAAAAATATATATTTATATATTAAGTTTTTATAATTATATATAATATAAATTATATTTAAATATTAAAATGTATATTATAAACATGTAAATATTTTTTAAATATATACATGCATGTGTGTTTATTTATAAATACATAATTATTATACACAGTACACACACATATATGATGTAAACAAAAACTTTTATTCTGCAAACGATTAGTTGCGATTAATCGTTATGCAGCCCTAGTAAAAACTTACATTTATGACTTAGTGTATATAACATTTTTTTTATGTATATATATAGATTAACTTTTTTTTTTCTATTAAACCAAGCTAAATTAAAAAATTTAAAAAATCCTTAAGCCTGATCCAGTAAATCCCAAACCACTGGAAAAGTCTTGTAGCCCTTTTGGACAATGGGAGTCAAATCCCAGATTTAAGGTCTTTAATCTGTTGCGGTGAAATACCTGCAACACCGTCGACCTGGTTTCGATCTTCTCTTTCAAGCCGGGATTGGTGGACACTTTCTCCAACAGTTCCCGATGAAGAGGATCTGCCGTCAAGGCCTCTCTCAGCACGACATCACACTGCTCGAGCAACTTCAACTTTGACCTTCTAAAATACGTCGCCAGACCCTCATACTGTCTGTCCTTGATTTTGAAAACCCCTTCCAACCCAAAAGCATCCAACGCTGGAGATAAACTATCTAAAAAAGCACCCTTATCCACCTCCTGGAGGCAGATTATATCAGCGTTGTACCCCGACAGCTCCTTCTTGATCAGATTCTGCCTGTAGTCCATTTCTAGGGCGTATGGTGCACAGTAGGGGTACAACACCGTTTTGGAAAGATCAGTTTGGGCGTAGATGTCAGCAAGGATGTTATAAGACACAACCCTCAGTGAAGAATCATCTGTGACCTTCTGAGTGTAAATGTGCCTGTTATCAAAGGTACATGTTCCTGGGCCGGCTTCCACCGCACCTGAAGACACCAGTTCCTTGGGTTGTCCAAACTTGGATCCATTCCCTGGTGTGCATTTCAACATCACCCTTAAACCAATGTCCAAATTAGATGGCGTAAACACACGCTCAAGTCCTGCCTCCATCCAGCACTCTGTATCTCCTCTCATATGGGCATTAGGTGAGCTTTCCTTGAGCCACGTGAACTTACAGTCCTTGAGATCCCCAAACTCTATCTCCAGCTTGGGGCACACTGGAAACCCGGACATTAGAGACGATGGCAGCTCGGATACAGTGAATGTTGGAGGATTTCGTTCCACTTTATACTTCAAATCCCCCACATGAAGCACAGCCCCATCCAGCCACGCATCAGAGTTCACAGTCTCCACGGACACGTGATCTCCATTTACGCACAGACTGATTTGGGGTTTATCCACTTCCGGGGTCTCACTTTTCCCTTTGTTTTGCTTTAATCTTCTCGCTTTGCTTCGTGTTTTGATGGTGCCGGACGCGATTCGAGACAGAACTTTCCCTAACGGTTCTGTTTGATCGCGCAGCATCTGTTTATTACAGCCGTCGAGCCTAAACGAGATGGTCAGTTTGGACTCACACGGCAAACATCTAACTACGCATCTCTCCATAGTCATATTAAACCGGGCGGTAAATATATTTCTATGGGTTGGGATTGAAAAGGGGGGAATAAAACGGAAAAGTAATAATTTACTTGCAAATGACACGCGACTCAACATGAGGACCTTGCGAGAAACTACCGGACCGGTGGCTTCCGTGATCGAAAAGCTTTCTGATTATTCAGAACACTAGATTCGACACGTGTACGGAGAATTGGGTATAAAATGAAATGTTCTCTTTAATACCACCTTAATTAAATCATTTAATATATTAGTAAACTATAACACTATTAACGTGATGTGTCCTCGAACACGATTAATAACGAAACCCCTGATCTCAATATTTTAATTGTATCCTTGTTATTCGGAGAACAAGATTCGATATATTTAGTTTGGTTTTAAATTAGTTTTTGTAGATGTTGTTTTATTTTCCTTTTAACAAATACTTTATTATATTAGAAGATTACTATACATTGCGTGGTATCCTCTAAATCAGGGGGGTTCGAGACGTTTCTGGAGATGTGCGTGGAAGTTTAGAGGGAAAAACATTGTAAAAACAAACGAATGAATAAATATAAAAAGATTAAAATAAATAAATAGAAATTAGAGTAAAACAACAACAACATCTAACAGTAAAGTGCGCTACTATAAAACGTAGGAAAAACAAATACAAAAAATAATATAACCATATTTCAAAAATCATAGCTTCATCGGAATGGTCCGAAATTTGGTAACTTTGTTGGTACTTGGTATATGAACACCCAAAAAAATTGGCGACAGGATTTGAATTGTCTAAGTGGTTGTAAAAAAAATAGTCACACTCAAGACCTTCGGGTCCAAATGGTCCCCCATAGGAAATGAATGGGAAATTGGCAAAAATGTGAAAATACAGAGTTTTTTTGCGCGTACAATCTACAAATCAGCCACGATCCAGAAAAAAAGCACACAACAGTGAAGGGGTGAATCTATAAAACATCAAGAGTGCAAAACAGACACATCCACACACACACACACACACACAAACACACTTTTATACACATACACACTAATAAATTCAGATTACATAAATCTATTTTGAATTTTTAAAAATCACAGCTTCTTCGGAATGTTACGAAACTAGGTGACTTTTATGGTATTAGGTATGTGAACACACAAAAAATATTGAAGTCATGATCCAAGCATGCTAAGTGGTCATCACACTTCTGCTCTTTGGTCAAAAATGACCCTCTTAGGAAATGAATGGGAAATTGTCAAAAATATGAAAACACAAGAGTTTTTTTGTGCATACAATCTACAAATCAGCCAGGATCCAGAAAAAAAGGACTCAACAGTGAAGGGACGAATCTCTAAAACATCAAGAGTGCAAAACAGACACACACACACACACACACACACACAAATGAAAGCTAATTTGACTGTATTATAAAGTAAAACTGGCACTTCAAATTACCATTTAAACCAACCAAACTAACAAAAAAAGACAAAAATAGTCTTTGAGAATCTGTTATTATATTTTAAAATCAATAACCTGAAAAAAAATTGGCAAATATGTGCAAAAATCACTAGAATTTGCAAGCCTTTCTACAGAAATCTGTAAATCTATCTAGTGGTAAAAATGTGCTATTGCGTGATAAAAATGCTCAGTGTATCCACCAGATGGCACCAATCTAATTTAAAAAAATTTTTTCATGAGGCCTAGGCTTGACTCTAAAATGAAATACAGCTTTAATAAAAAAAAAAAAAAATTACATATATATAAAAAATTTATATTATATTCAATGGGGAAAAATGGGTCATAATTATTGCATAAATATTAAACCAACCAAACAAACAAACAAAAAAGACAAAAAATAGTCTTTGAGAAACTGTTATTATATTTTAAAATCAACAACCTGAAAAAAAATTGGCAAATATGTGCAAAAATCACTAGAATTCGCAAGCCTTTCTACAGAAAGCTGTAAATCCATCTAGTGGTAAAAATGTGCTATTGCGTGATAAAAATGCTCAGTGTATCCACCAGATGGCACCAATATAATTTAAAAAATTGTTTTCATGAGGCCAAGGCTTGACTCTAAAATGAAATACAGCTTAAAAAAAAAAAAAAAAAAAATTACATATAAATAATTTTTTTATATTATATTCAATGGGAAAAAATGGGTCATAATTATTGCATAAATATTAATTACAAATCATAAAATTATCTCAAAACACCAAAAAAGAAAAGAAAAAATATTATAAAAAACAAGTAAAAAAATTTTTTTTTACATTTTTTTTAATAAATATTATTCCCACCCTCCCGGACCATTTGGTCCCGAAGGTCCTAAGTGTGACTCTGAAACGAAGGACACCAGAGGGTTAAGTTGGTAACCAAACAGCTTCTGGTCCCCATTGACTTCTATAGTATAGAGAAAAAATACTATGGGGACCAGAAACTGTTTGGTTACCAATATTCTTAAAAAATATATTATTTTGTGTTCAGAAGAAGAAAGATCCTCATACAGGTTTATAACAACCTGAGGGTGAGTATATGATGACAAAATGTTCATTTTTGGGTTAACTAACTGTCCCTTTAAGCTCTAACACGAGTATTTTATACTACCACTAGATAGCGCTATTAGCAAACGCTTCATTCTTTTAGAGCTCATAGATTGTTTGTAGAAATAACATTTCATTGTTAATAAATCACTGCTACACACTGGATTTAATATAATCTGAGTCAACTCATTTCCAACCACCTGTATCTCATGGTGCCATTCAAACATTCTCTATTACAGCTCAAAACAAAATCATCTTGAAACGCAACTGTGCTGCTGGTTTTATTGAACTCAATTGAGAGGACAATAATAATACATCATAGCCCATTTCACATCTCCATTTTATCTGCATAAATGTCTGCTGAACAAAGTTAAGCTATTATTATGTTCCCAAATACATGTGTACATGAAAAAAAAACATATTTTCTCTTATTAGCACATTATGATTATTAGCAATATACAGTACATGGGTACAACGCAAACCATCTGATTATTCTGGTTGTGAAATGTCTCTAGCCACTGGCATGCAGCATGTTCACTACACAACAGACGTCATGTTGCTTCCACTGTTGCTTTGCTTCAATAGTTGATTAAAAATCCAAGTTAACTCATAAGAAGCCGCTCTTCACCGCAGCCAAAGGCTCAGCATGAAATCATACACACAAAAATTAAATAAGAAATTACAAAAAAAAACAGCGTTAACATACAATCTACACAAAAATACCATAACACAATTTTAAAAAATACGTATTCTCAAAATAACATCAGTAATTAATAAATTACTTGTTTTTTTGTGTTTTTTTGCAACTCAAGGAAAATGTGTTAAAATATTTGCTGGTTTCGCAGTATGTTTTATTAATTGTTCGAGTTTTAGGTTTTTATCGATCAGTACTTTTATAATCGGGGGTGGGGGGGGGGGGGGTGCATTCCTGTTTTCACTGAT
>NC_136897.1:27231134-27233634 GCF_949152265.1 Phoxinus phoxinus
GAAATATTACAATTTAAAATAGCAGTTTTATATGTGAATATATTGTAAAATGTGATTTATTCCTATGATGCATCATTACTCCAGTCTTCAGTGTCACATGATCCTTCAGAAATCAGTCTAATATGATGATTTACTGCTCAAGAAACATTCCTGAATATTATCAATGTTGAAAAGAGTTGTGCTGCTTCATATTTTTGTGGAAACCGTGATACATTCTTTTTTTTAGGATTATTTGATGAATAGAAAGTTTATTTGAAATGGAAATTGTAATATTATAAATCTCTTTACTGTCATATTTGATCGATTTAACGCATTCTTGCTGAATAAAAAGATTAACTTCTTTCAACAAGGCTAAGTCATACCTTTTAGTAACAAGACATATTGTCACACAAAGTGGGGTAAGTTGTCATAATATAAACTGTCACTAAAGAGCATAAGCTTTTCAGCTAAATCTAAACAGTAAAACAGTTATGAACCACAAAACAGCTGATTAAGTAAAACATAACATATATTAAACCTATATATAAACCAGACCTTTTGGCCAATTAGCACATGTGCTATAACACTTTAAACAATGCATCTGCTTCGTCCAATGTTATTGCTATGTCCATATTAAATAAATATTAAATAAAAAAATAAAAAATATACATGTGAAACTCGAAAAATTTGAATATGGTGGAAAAGTTAATTTATTTCAGTAAATCAACTTAAAATTAATTTTGAATTTTGAATTTGGGGTTTTCATAAGCATAAGCTGTAACCCATAATCATCACAATTATAATAAATTTAAGGCTTGAAATATCTCACTTTGCATGTAATGAGTCTATATAATATATTAGTTTCACCTTTTAAGTTGAATTACTGAAATAAATGAACTTTTGCACCATATTCTAATTTTTTCCAGTTTCACTTGTATATTGTGAATATCCATCGGTCATAAAAAAAAAAAAAAGCCCTAATAAAAACGTATGAAACATACTGTGTGACAACTCGCTCCATCGCTGTTAAATACCCGTATGAAAAACAGTTTACAGAGCGAGACTTTGAGGCACTGTAATGTCTCCTAAATCAGAATTAAATTCCTGATTAAAAATGTAGCATGTCTGTAATCTGTTTTTCCAAAGACAGTGCCGTCTGTGAAGGATTAAATTGATCTTGTTTGGGAATCTGCACCCCAGCGGCGGCACAAGGTCACATTGGCATCGCTGGCAGACCAACACATCTCACCTGCAGAGTTCGTCTGAGACGCGCTTCAGTCTCCAACACCGAGCCATCCGCGTCTGCACACACACACACACGCACACACACACATCACATTATTACAAACACATATCATTTACTGAAGCAATGTTTTAACCCTGTAAAACCTGACATGTGAAATGGTAGTTTAGACAATTTTTTGTTAAAAAAAACGTTTCTTTATTATATTTGACATATGGCTCTTGATATAGTGAGAATATGGTGGGAAAAACAACTTATTTTTATTCAGAGACCCAAACTGAGCAAAAATAAGCATTATAGTGCAAATGCTGATATTTATATACGGCCAAAGAGTAAGATAACATTCTGATGCTTATAATGTAAATCATCTTTATAACAGACTAACATAAATCTCCCATGTTTTAAATCTGTTTTATTAAGATGATATTAAATGCTTGGTTTTATGTGCTTTTAAAACATAATATAATGCAATGCAATAATATAATGATATTATAATGCATAATATATAATAATATAATGCATGTTATAATAATATAATTGCAATATAATGCAATAATATAATGCATAATACACTGTAAAAAACTATAGTGACTGGTCACATCTAAATTTTTTAATTGGCCCAAGTGAAATTCTGTAAAATAAATTGAATTAATTGTTGCAATGGTCTGTTAACATTGGCTCAATGATAAATAATATGTCAGAATAATTGAAAAATGTAGATGTGACCAGTCACTAGAAAATTTTGACTTTTTTTTTACAGTGTATAATGCAATGCAATACAATAATAATTGAGAGATGAACAAATAAATTATCCTCGGAAGCCTGATGATCATCATATTTGATACTCACATTTTAACATGATTTTTAAAAAAATGTACGTATTGAGTCCAGTAAGTGTTCATCATAAAATATTACTAACAATATTGTATTTCCAATTACACTAAAATACTGTTTACTTGCTTAAACAGTCTCAATCAGACGACTGAAGGCATGTAGAAGGTTTTGTGCAACAGGTTTTGATCATGTAGGCTTTAAAGGGTTAAATATTGCAAAGAACCATTGAGGAGATAAATTTATGATATTTATCAAACTTACTCTCTTGAATGCTGATGTCTCGGGATGGTGCATCATCTGAGCTGTAAGTATGAGAATTTAAGTGTGCATTATTAATCTTCCATCATAAACATTTTTGAAATCATTTTATCTTTGGATTCAGTCATTCAGTCTCGACTGCAGATGGGATCTTCGCATGTTATGAATATGAATGAGAAGTGAGGC